>NC_084821.1:61520482-61815585 GCF_958449725.1 Rosa rugosa | reverse complement strand
CTTCATAATCATTGCTCTCAAATTTCAATATCTGAATAAAAGGGAACTTGATATTTTTCTTTTGTCTTGTTGCATCGGAAACCAGTTACTTCTTTATTATGTTGGTGATTATAGAGTTATTCGTCAGCAAGGTAGATGATGAGCCTGGACCACTGTTGGCAACTACTTACTTCTCTATCATGTTGTAACATTACGGAGTTCTTCGTCAACAAAGGTAGCTGATGAGCCTAGACCACTGTCGGCAGCTTCATAATCATTGCTCTCAAATTTCAATATCTGAATAAGAGGGAACTTGATATTTTTCTTTTGTCTTGTTGCGTCGGCAACCAGTTACTCCTCTATTATGTTGGTGACATTATAAAGTTCTTCGTCAGTAAAGGTAGCTGATGAGCCTGGACCACTGTCTGCAACTACTTACTTCTCTATCATATTGTGAATTACAGAGTACTTCATCACCAAAGGTAGCTGATGAGCCTGAACCACTGTCAGCAGCTTCATAATCATTTCTCTCAAATTTCAATATCTGAATAAGAGGGAACTTGATATTTTTTTTCTGTCTTGTTGCATCGGCAACCAGTTACTTCTTTATTATGTAGGTGATTATAGAGTTCTTCGTCAGCAAAGGTAGATGATGAGCCTGGACCACTGTCTGCAACTACTTACTTCTCTATCATGTTGTAACATTACGGAGTTCTTCGTCAACAAAGGTAGATGATGAGCCTGGACCACTGTCGGCAGCTTCATAATCATTGCTCTCAAATTTCAATATCTGAATAAGAGGGAACTTGATATTTTTCTTCTGTCTTGTTGCGTCGGCAACCAGTTACTCCTCTATTATGTTGGTGACATTATAGAGTTCTTCGTCAACAAAGGTAGCTGATGAGCCTGGACCACTGTCTGCAACTACTTACTTCTCTATCATATTGTGAATTACAGAGTTCTTCGTCAACAAAGGTAGCTGATGAGCCTGGACCACTGTCAACAGCTTCATAATCATTGCTTGCAAATTTCAATATCTGAATAAGAGGGAACTTGATATTTTTCTTCTGTCTTGTTGCATCGGCAACCAGTTACTACTTTATTATGTTGGTGATTATAGAGTTCTTCGTCCGCAAAGGTAGATGATGAGCCTGGACCACTGTCGGCAACTACTTACTTTTCTTCAACTTCGTAGTTGAAGAAGTTGTTGGGACTACTGAGAGGAAGATTTTGATATAGGTGATGATACCCGAATCGGGGGTTAGCTCGGCAGCGCGTGGGTTTGTTGGTGGAGAATAGGGGCGTGTGGGGCTGATTCCGGCCTTTGCATTTAGTTGGTTAAGTTCTTTGTAGCGTGTAGAACTTGTGGGTATGAGTTTGGAAGAAATCGGAAGAAGTTTGGTATCGATTGGGAATTTACGAAGTTTCAGAGTTTCGGGTGTTGATTTTCGGAAATCTGACCGTTGGATTTCATTCATTTCTATTCTGGAATGCTAGAATTGATCAAATGATGATGTTGGTGAAGTTTGGTTTGTTGTCGAGTAGTTTTGGGAACTTTTAAGTTCGGAGGGTTGACAATTTTGAGTTTTCGGGTTTTGTTTTAGAATCGTATTTAATTTTGAATCGTTGATTACGAATTATAAGTTTTTTACAGGACAACATACCGAGCTACTGCTCGATGAAGTAATCCTTACGCGTGACCGCCTAAGCTGTACTGTGAGTGGATACTTTTTTTTTAAAGATGAGAATGCAAGAATTTTTGTTAATTATCGTTCTATTTATTTTGATGCATATGACTTTAATTTATGGACTAAATTCAGTTTAGTCCCTCAAACTTTAGGCCAAACATCAATTTGGTCCTTTTTTTTTTTAGTCAAACTCATCCCTAATCTCCCAAATTGCATCAACCTCGTCCAAAATTTAAATTTGACGCCGAAGATGACGTCATGCGCTGAGCTGGAGCCGACAAGGAGGACCCACATTTCTGATTTTGGACCCACAAGAAGTGCAAAAATGGACATTTCAAATTTAATCTAATTTCTAATTTTTTTTTTCACTCATTTTCTCTCCCTTCTTCCTCTCACTCAAATCTGAAACCTCCTCTCTCTCTCTCTACTCTCTCTCTCATTCCCAGCCACCATGAACACCGGCCGGCCACTATGAATCTCTGCTCACAAGCTCCCACTACCCACCACCTCAACCAAACTCCACACCCTCTCATAACCGCCCCCTCCTCAACTGCACATCATCTCCATTTTCTTCTCCCAAAATCAAAATTGCAAACAGAATCCAATCCAAATAAAACCCTAAAATGAGCCCAGCTTCAAATCACTAATATCTAAAAGCAAAATCCAACACCGGAAACCAGAAATTCACACCAAAAAAAAAAAAAAACAATAATTTCTGCATTTGTGATTGTGATTAATATTTGATTCCGGTTGCTGAAGGAAGTCAGGAAGCAGATCCAAGCCAAGAAGGAGGGGCTCCGTCAACTCGTCGGCCCTTGTTATCGAGACCTCATCGACTCCGTCGACTCCATTAACTCCATCGTCCTCATGAAGCTCTCCTCCCACTCCATCTCCCACAACCTCTCCTCCGTCCACCACGCCATCATCCACACTCTCTCTCTTTCTTCCCCTTCCCATTCCAATTCCGATTCTGAATCCAAGTCCTCCGACTCCTCCATCTGCATACCAAATCACCTGCCGGGTCAAGTTTGTAATAGGTGAGTACCACTCCTCCACAAGGCGTCGAGTTCGTTAAGGGCGTCAATGGTCTCAACAAGGTCGTCCTCCATGATCCGCGCGGCAGTCTCGCCGAGTTCCTCCACTAAACATCGTCGTATTCTCTGCCCTCTGAGGTTTCTCATTTTCTGTGATCTATCGAGATCTGATGCTTTCTTTGCTTCTGTTTTTGGTGAGATTTTTGGATTGCCTTTTCTTCCGATTGTCTGGTTTTGGTTAATTGTTTGTGTTAGATCTGTTTAGCTTGTAAGCAGAGATTCATGGTGGCTGGGAATGAGAGAGAGAGAGTAGAGAGAGAGAGAGGAGGTTTCAGATTTGAGTGCGAGGCAGAAAGGAGAGAAAATAAGAGAAAAAAATAGAAATTAGATTAATTTTGAAATGTCTATTTTGTCCTTCTTGTGGGTTCAAAATCAGAAATGTGGGACCTCCTTGTCGGCTCCAACTCAGGCATGACGTCATCTTCGGAGTCAAATTCAAATTTTGGACGAGGTTGATGCAATTTGGGAGATCAGGGATGAGTTTGATTAAAAAAAAAAAAAAGAGAGGGACCAAACTGATGTTTGGCCTAAAGTTTGAGAGACTAAACTGAATGTAGTCCTTAATTTATTGATCTTAATTTCAGAATGCATGGGATCGTGATTTATCTCTTGGATTGATTTCGGGAAGGGATTTGATTTACGATTTGTTTTGACTTTGAGCTTGCGTTAAATTTTTTTCAGAAATATGAGTGATCGAGTTATGAATTTCTTTGATCTCACTTTTATTCATTATCTATTTGGGAAATTGTGTGATATTTGAAAATCGCATTTGTTACTATAATTGTGAGCATGATTTTACTTATTAAAAATTTCTGAGTATGGTTCCTTATTTGTGATTAGTGTCTGTTGTGAGATTTTCTTTGGGGAAGCTTCTTATTGATTTTTGAGTTTTCATATGATTTTCCTATGCCATACTTGTGGTGATCATATTACCATGCTAGCATGTCGTTCCACCTTTCGAGGAAATGTGACTACTACCTTCAGGGTGGAGTTACAAAAAGCGCTTTCCACCTTTGTGGTGATGTGGTGCTGGCTTAGTGGCAGTATCACGAAAGCCCGATACCCTAATCGCCTCTGTGGTGTAAAGGTACAAGAGTATGGGAGTGCTTTGGCCTGAGAGGCCCTCACCTGAGCCTAAGGCTCACTTGTATGGCTAATATCTTATTCCCCATACTTTACTTTATACATAACTAGCGGGGGTGGTTCGATTTTACTCGATCAGCGGGGCTGCTCATATTTTTACAAGTTATCGGAATTTCTCAGTTTTTCTACTTTGTTGTTTGTGACTACCGGGGCTAGTTCGGTTTTTTGAACTAAATGTCATTCGAAATATTTTTCCTAAAGCTTGCATGCATTGATTTTGAAAGTGTATTCTGGGAAAGTGATGAGTTCTCGGATTCCTGTTTATTTCGATTATTTATTTTTGTCCGCTCACGCTAACATTTTTCAATTACTTTTCCCCTGGGTCCTTCGATTTCAAATGCCCAGTTTGCAGATTAAGCTAGTTGAGGTCGGATGTATATGGAGTTGAGGCATAGTTGTCACTGCTTCCGCATTGTAGGATTTATCGGTCCTTTACCTTTTTATTTTATTTTCTTGTTTACCTTATTAGATTGCTCTGATAACATGTGGGCTAAATGTTCTTAAGTTGAGACTTGTGTTGTGTTGTAGAGTTTGTTGTGATTCGGGGAGTAGGGTGGCTCCAGGAGTGGAGGATGGTGTTATATATTAGAAGTGTAATTGTTTTTCTACAGGTTTTGAGTTGTTCATCTTTAGGGGTGACTCTGCCGAATTTTTAGTAGAGTTATTCCTAAGGTGGGCCCCGAAGGGCCACCTAGGATTTCAGGGTGAAATCTGGGGCGAGGTCTTGTCAGAAGATGCCGACAGTGTTCCAGGCTCATCAGCTACTTTTGGTGACAAAGAACTCCGTAATGTCACAACATGATAGAGAATTAAGTGGTTCTGATAGTGATCTAGGCTCATTAGCTACCTTTGTTGATGAAGAACTCTATAATGTTACCAACATAATAGAGAAGTAACCGGTTGCTGACGCAACAAGATAGAAGAAAAATATCAAGTTCCCTCCGATTCAGATCTTGAATATGAGGATAATGATTAAGAAGCTGCCGACAGTGGTCCAGGCTCATAGCTACCTTTGTTGACGAAGAACTCCGTAATGTCACAACATGATAGAGAAGTAAGTGGTTGCCGACAGTGGTCCAGACTCATCAGCTACCTTTGCTAACGAAGAACTCTATAATCACCTACATAATAAAGTAGTAACTGGTTGCCGATGCAACAAGACAGAAAAAAAATATCAAGTTCCCTCTTATTCAGATATTGAAATTTGAGAGAAATGATTATGAAGCTGCTGACAGTGGTTCAGGCTCATCAGCTACCTTTGGTTACGAAGAACTCCGTAATTTCACAATATGATAGAGAAGTAAGTGGTTGGCGACAGTGGTCCAGGCTCATCAGCTACCTTAGCTGACGAAGAACTCTATAATGTCACCAACGTAATAGAGGAGTAACTGGTTGCCGACGCAACAAGACAGAAGAAAAATATCAAGTTCCTTCCGATTCAGATCTTGAATATGAGGACAGTGATTATAAAGTTGCCGACAGTGGTGCAAGCTCATCGGCTGCTTTTGTTGAAGAAGAAATCCGTAATGTCATAGCATGATAGAGAAGTAAGTGGTTGCCGACAGTGGTTTAGGCTCATCAGCTACCTTTGCTGACGAAGAACTCTATAATGTCACCAACATAATAGAGAAGTAACTGATTGCCGACGTAACAAGACAGAAGAAAAATATCAAGTTCCCTCTGATACATATCTTGAATATGATGACAATGATTATGAAGCTGTCGACAGTGGACCAGGCTCATCACCTACCTTTGTTAACGAAGAACTATGTAATGTCACAACATGATAGAGAAGTAAGTGATTGACTACAATTGTCCAGGCTCATCAGCTATCTTTACTGACGAAGAACTCTATAATGTCACCAACATAATAGAGAAGTAAGTGGTTGTTGACGCAACAAGACAGAAGACTTGACTTTTTCAAAAGTAAAGTTATTCCATTTCAAAAAAAAAAAAAAAAAGATTCTTCATGTATTCCACTTTCTTTTAGGATATTTTGAATTCTATTTTGAGGTCCGCTCCCTATATAAGGAGTTGTAATCTTCCCTAGGAACCCTAGGAAGACATCAGAAACTTGAATTAGAAGCTCTCTCCCTCTCTCTCAAGAAGTAAGATAACCAGAAAGTGTGCTTTTAGTATATCCAAAAAAGTAGCAGTGTGCCTTCTTTTCTGTAAAGATCGTGTGGAGCGGTGTGCTTTTGTTTCAAGTAAGTACATGTAATTATAATTATGGATAGCTAAACAACCTTTAGCTATTTACCTGAGAATAAGGCTCTGAATTCTTAACCTGTAATTATGTTTGAATAAATAAATTTAGATTGCTCATCCACTTTGTCAAATTTTAAATTTCTGTTATTAGATAATCATTTTCTACTTAAAGTTTCTATTATTACCCTGTAAGTTAAAGTTTAAATTTTCTACTTCAAAAGAAACCTTTTTGTCTTTATTTAAAAAACAAGCAGCAATGATTCCACCGTACCCGTTTTAGAAACCGTTAAGTAGGAGGTCGTTAGGTGAAATTGTGGCATTTTAAAGGGTAGTTTATTTTTATTTCAAGGCAAAACAAGTTTTCCTAAGAAAAAGTAATTTTTTTTTAAAATTTAATTTAAAATTTAAGAAATAGTAAATTTTAAATTTTACTTATGTCAGCATTAGAACGTGAAAGACATTTATAAAAAGAACAAGCCTTAAAAGTCTTTTTCAGACTACAAGTCACATTTTTTAACATTTCAACCAAACTTTAGACTAACTTATCATATCTCCAATAGTATTGGCCTTTGTGCCTAAAATTTGGTTTTTGAGCCTAACAGCCTAATAGTCATTCAGTATAGTTTCATTTATTGATGCTTACTTTTTAACATTTCAACCAAACTTTAGACCAACTTATCATATCCCCAATAGTATTGGCCTTTATGCCTAACATTTGGTTTTCAGCCTAACAGCCTAATGGTCATTCAGTATAATTTCATTTATTGATGCTTACTTTCTGCGAACCCAACCTGACTTTGGGGCAAATATAGCAGTAGACAGGCACCGCTTTTGACTGGAAACATAGAGGCTGATATTGTGAATGGTATCGGCTCGGTTTTCAGCCTAACAGCTTAACAATGCCTTATGCTGCATATGATTTTCTGCAGTGATTGAAGGCAACAAAAAGAGGCACTGCCCTCGAATCCGTTAGAAGATGAAAATATAAAACAATAATTGACTCTCGAATTCGTTGGGCGACTGAGACTCATCCTTCTTTCTCTCCTAACTGACCAATACTAATAGGGCTGATAGGCAGCCCTATTGGTATTGGAAAAGCTATTTCTGCATTTGCTCTTAAGGAAAGCCAAAACCAACGTCAGGATCGCTCGAAGGATTCCTTGATGGATCCTTCCTTTCAGAACCCAGTTCGGGCTTTTTCTCCACAAACGGGGAGGTGAGAGAGGGATTTCAATTTGGGGTTTTTGCTCAGCCACAACACCACTCTCACTTCAAACGCAGAAACCCTTCTGGGGGTTTTGATGGTTATTCGTTTAGGGAGCAGAGTAGAAAAAGGAAGTCTTTGTAAAGAATTTGGAGATGAATATGTTTCCAATCTTGTGTTTGAATCAGAGTGGGTTACAAGTTTATATACAACTCTATGCTAATCTCTCCTACGTGAAAGTAGGGATAACTATAGTAAAGTGTCAGAAACTAACTATACATATCTTTACAGCTATTCAATCATATCCTAGAGTAACAGCTCTGATTCCTTTCCTTAATACTCCCCCTCAAGTTGGTGTGTATGTTAAGAACACCCAACTTGCCTAATAGAGTTGTAAGCTGCTTCAAACCAAGAGGCTTTGTGAACAAATCTGCTGTCTGCTCATTAGTCCGAACATGAATGGTCTTCACAAGCCCTCTTTGAACCTTCTTGCGCACAACATGACAATCAATGTCAATGTGCTTTGTCCTCTTGTGAAAAACAGGGTTTGAAGCAATGTGGATTGCTGCCTTATTGTCGCAAAAGAGCTTAACTGCTTCTCTGTGATCAACATGAAAATCACGCAACAATGCCAATACCCAGGTGATCTCACAACAAGTAGTAGCCATTGACCTATACTCTACCTCTGCACTCGATTTAGAGACTGTTCCTTGCTTCTTACTCTTCCAAGAAATCGGTGCCTTCCCTAGAAACAAGCAGTATCCAGTTGTAGAGCGTCTAGTGTTTCTACATCTCGCCCAATCGGCATCACAATATGCTGTAAGTTCTATGCGTCCATGAAAAGGTAGTAAAATTCCCTGACCTGATGTGTGCTTGACATACCTCAAAACTCTATAAGCAGCTTCAAGATGTGGTTGTCGAGGCTTGTCCATGTATTGACTCAAAATGTGTACTGCATAAACCAAGTCAGGCCTTGTAATCGTTAGGTAAATGAGCCTACCAACGAGTCTTCGATACTGAGAGGCATCTTGTAACAAAACTCCATCATCTTTAGTTAAGACCAAGTTCTAATCAATAGGGTATTTGGATGGCTTGGCAGCCAAGAATCCGGCCTCTTCAAGCACCTCCAGTGCATATTTTCTCTGTGAAAGTACTATACCTTGCCGGGAATCTGCCACTTCAATCCCAAGGAAATAATACAGTGTTCCCATGTCCTTGAGCTTGAAGCGTGCTGCTAAAAACTACTTTGTAGCTTCTATGTCTTGTAGATTATTCCCTATAACAATTACATCATCTACATATACAAGTAGCATTGTGATCTTGTTTTGAAACTTTCGAATGAACATAGAATAATTTGACCAAGATTGAGTGAAACCACTAGCTTGTAATGCACTTGAGAGTTTCAAAAACCACTGCCTCGAAGCTTGCTTGTGGCCATACAACGATTTATGGAGCTTGCAAACATGCTGATTCTCCCCCTTACCTCCAAAACCAGGAGGTAGCTTCATGTACACGTCTTCAGTGAGGTCTCCATTCAAAAAGGCGTTGTTAACATCAAGCTGGTGAAGGTGCCACCCTTTCAATGTTGCAAGGCTTAACAAAACACGCACAATAGTAAGTTTTGCTACAGGCGCAAATGTCTCACCATAATCAACTCCGGCAGCTTGACTATATCCCTTTGCCACCAATCGAGCTTTGTAACGCTCTACGGTTCCATCTGGTTTATACTTCACCTTATAAACCCACTTACAGCCAATTGGTTGTTTGTTGGGAGGTAAAGGAACGATGCTCCATGTCTTGTTGTTCTGCAAAGCTTGGATTTCTTCATTCATGGCTACACACCACTTAGGGTCAAGAATGGCTTGAGAGAAGGACTTAGGTTCTCGTGTGAGAGAGAGATTAACAGTGAATGCTCTATGTTTGGGAGATAGTCTGTCATATGAAAGAACCTCAAAGATAGAGTATGGCGTACCTGACACTGCAATATTGCTCGTGGAAGATGAAGACGCAGAGCGTGAAGGCAGGGCCGTCTCAACTTGGAAGTCTTTCAATGCGGCAGGAGGCTTTGTTGCACGTGTGGAGCGTCGTAACAAAGGTTGGGAAGTAGAGGCTGGAATAGGAATGGTATCTAGAGGATGAATGTCCGGATTTGGTGGTGGTATAGTTGATGAAGGGAATATCTCGACAGCTGATGAGTCGGAATTAGGAGATGTGGGAGAATCCGAAAGATTTGGTGACGGATTAGAAGATATGGTAGAGTGAAAGAGATTTGGTGCACTCACATGATCATCTTCGATATGAGAAGATAGAGTTGGGGTAGGAAACAACGTGTTTTGTGGTGGTGTGGAGTTAGGACTCAAAGAAACCCTATTTTGAAAAGGAAATTCAGTTTCAAAGAACACTACGTCTCTAGAGACCAAAATCTTTTTATCATGTAAACGATATACCTTGTAGCCCTTTTGTCCGTTTGGATAGCCTAAGAACACACACTCGGAAGAACGAGGATCAAACTTTGTAGGGCGGAAGGGATGAGTTGAAACAAAACATTTACATCCAAAAACTCGTAAATGGGAGTAGTTTGGAACTTTGTTGAAGAGCATTTCAAAAGGTGTTTTGTTGTGAAAAAGACATGTTGGTGTTCAGTTGATCAAATATGCAGCAGAAAGTATTGCATCACCCCAAAAAGGTTTTGTCAAGTGAGATTGAAACAAGAGTGCACGAGCCATATTTAGCAAATGTCTATGCTTGCGCTCAGCTACGCCATTCTGTTGTGGTGTATTGATGCAGCTAGTTTGATGCAAGATACCTTTCGAGGAATAAAATTGAGAACACTTGAACTCAGGGCCATTGTCACTGCGGACTGTCTTAACCCTACTATCAAACTAATTTTCAACAAGTATGATGAATTGCATAAGAAGGTTTCGTGCTTCAGACTTATTGTGCATGAGATAAATCCAAGTGAAACGAGAAAAATCATCTACGATAGTAAGGAAATATTGTGCTCCTGAAATGGATGGAACATGATATCCTCCCCATATGTCAACATGGATCAATTCAAAACAACGATTACTCAAAGAAGCTAGTACTTAAAGAAAATGGCTTTCGAGTTTGTTTGGCCAAAGGACAAATAGAACAATGGCTTGTGTCACAGTATTGCGCAAGAAAGGGAACAATGGAGATAATTTGCTTGACGGGTGCCCTAGCCTCCAATGCCATAAGTCATCGGTTTTGCTTCTCACCGCATTGCACGTTCCTTCCTTAGGCATGTTGAGGTAGTATAGTCCCTCACTCTCAGCTCCCATCCCAATCATCCTCCCCGAACGCAGGTCCTGAATGAAACAAACATGCTTGAGAAATATGGTAATGTAAAATGAATCCAAAGCAAGTTTGCTTATCGAAATGAGGTTCAGGTAGAATGTGGGAACACATAGAGAACATTATAAAGGATGAAATGAGATGAAAAAGTCACTGTTCCAATGTGAGACACTGGAAGTCTCTTTCCATCTGGTAATCTCACAGTCCTATTGTGCACAGGATAACAAGAAGAAAGAAAGGTTGCACTGCATACAATGTGGTCGCTAGCCCCGCTATCCAAAATCCATACTACATCTTTGTTATCACGATAAAGTGCACAAATTTTACCTGAAATTTCTTCAAGGTTTGGTACGTTACCCACAAAGTTGGTCGTGGATGGTTTGTTGGTATTCAGCATCTCTAGCAATTGATTTCCATCTTTCACCTTGTTCCCTGCTGCTTGTATACGGTTCAGCAGCCCCAGCATCTTATTGCACTCTGTTTTGGAGAGTGGAAAGTTCACTGCATCCTCCTTTCCTTCACTCATGGTACCAACATGGTTGGCTTTTGAATTGCTTGATCCGTCTCCCATCATTCTCTTCCTTCTTCTGCAATAGTTGTAGGTGTGACCATTGCCGTCACAGTAGGTGCACTTGAGATGTGCCCTACAATTCCTTGTGTAATGATTTGTCATATTACACTTCTCACAATACTTATTCTCTCCTCCCATGAACTGTGAATCACGAGAAAAGGATTGAGCACTCTTATCTTGTTCCTCAAACTTTTCTGGCCTCTTGACCGCAAAAGCAGAAGCTTCTGTCATCGATCCACTCTTGCCTGCAGTTGCTTCCACTTGTTTCTCTTGACGAAGCACCATGGCATATGCCTTGTTCAGTGTTGGTAGAGGATCAAGACTGATGATATTGCTCCTGATTTGTGCGAATCCTTCATTCAATCCCATCAAAAACTTCATTGTCTTTTGAGCTTCGATGAAAGACTTGACTTCTGGAGCAGCATCACAGCTACAAGGAGGGAAAGAGCAAAGAGAGTCCTTCTCATCCCATAATGCCTTCAGTTTGGTGAAGAATGAAGTCACCGATGTACCTCCTTACTCACAACCATGAATAGCGCTCTCAACTTGAAATAACGCAACTGTGTTTACCTGTGAAAACCTCTCCTTCAATTCCAGCCACATGCTTCGTGCATCTTTACAGTGTATCACACTGTTGGAGATGTCTTTCGACATGGCTCCCAGCAGCCACGTTTTCACTAAAGTATTACATCTCTCCCACTGCAATTGCTCGGAAGGATTATGAGTTGGTTTCGCCAGAGTCCCATCGACGAAGCCCTTCTTATTCTTGATTGTTAGTGCCATAAGCATCGATTGTTTCCATGTAGTATAGTTGTCTTCCACCAAAGCCTGCGCAACAAGCATGGCGCCTGGCTGGTCTGAGTGGTGGAGAAATAGCGGATGGTTGGAATTCTCCCATGGTGCAGCATTCTTGGAGGTCTGTTGATCAAGAGGCTTTTGAACGACAGCCTTCTCTTCGTCTCCGGCCATGAGGTAAAGGTTGTAAGTGGGTTTGTTGGATTGGTAGGGTTTCTAGGTCCTCAGAAGCGTTGACGCTCTGATACCATAAAGAATTTGGAGATGAATATGTTTCCAATCTTGTGTTTGAATCAGAGTGGGTTACAAGTTTATATACAACTCTATGCTAATCTCTCCTACGTGAAAGTAGGGATAACTATAGTAAAGTATCAGAAACTAACTATACATATCTTTACAGCTATTCAATCATATTCTAGAGTATCAGCTCTGATTCCTTTCCTTAATACTTTGTTCGGGTTTTCTTCAGTCAATATTTTGCCTGAAGATTGGTTCATGATGATCACCGTTTTGCTATTATTCACCATACACTTACAATGATGATGCTGAGTTGAGCCAGAGACCAATTACTGATATCATACTGATACGACTATGAAGTTAGGACCTTTTAGATCCTGACCCTATACTGCCTCGGTCAATTCAATCATGTTAGCTGTGCTGCTTTTTGTTTTTGATATATTGTAATAACGCTGACGGAATTGCAGGAATGATTTCTAATCGGTTGAGAGTATAAGAGGCCTTCTATGTATTATCCCCGACGTTTTTCTAGTTCTGTAATGTGATATATAAGTTGGGGTCTTAATCAGTCCTTTATGCCTGTTGCTTCAGCAGTCTTATAGGTGACAAGATGGTTGCTCGGGACTTCCAAGTTGATTTGAATAAAGCCCTCGTATTCCAGGTAAGGTTACATTCTCAAATGTTTCTGTACCTTTTAGGGGAAAGTGTGTGGTCAGTGGTCTTGCTCACTGCATGACTTTGTATCCCTACATATCTATATCCCAGAGCTCATAAAGAAAACCCTTTTTTTTTTCTAGGTTCTCAGATATTGTGTTTCTGTTTCGTTCTCTATATTTCCATAATTATAGATGAAATAGTGTGCTAAGTAATACCTGGTCTTGTGTGAATAATTTCTACACCGATTCTGTAGATTGACTATCTACTATTCTACTTCTCTCTTAAAGTGTTTGTTTGGCACTTCCCAGGGGGATTTAATTACCACTTGAAGTTTGCTCCTCCTTTTCCTTCTCTGGCAGTTGTAAACATACATTTTCTTTTCTCTTTGAAACTTTCTTTAGTTTTTTGACGAGTCTTATAGGAGCTTGCTCTTTCTCTGTCTGACCCTCTGTTTTGCCTCTAGTGCGTCTGATTAGTTTTAGTACAAACTTTTAACTTTTGATATGTTTCCAGGTTGGCCATCTTGGAGAGGCATATCACGAGTGGGTTCACCAGCCTATTGTCTGCACTGAAGGCCCTCGATTTTTTGAAAATGAATTTTTGGAGGTACTGCCAGCACCTTTGTTAATGCCTAATAGTCACTCTGTTTATGGATGTGCTATTGTAGAGCTCCACTTCGACTCAAATTAACTACTTGAAACAGTTCTTGACCCGCACTGTGTGGTGGGCAGTTCCTACCATATGGCTTCCAGTTGTGTGTTACTCTATCTCCAAGACCGTACAGATGGGCCATACGTTTCCTGAAATAGTTCTGATGGTTCTTTTTGGCATTTTGGTGTCGACATTGCTTGAATATACAATTCACCGTTTCCTTTTCCATATTGAAACCAAAAGCTACTGGTTCACTCTCTCTCTCTCTCTCTCTCTGTTATATCTGTATGATTTTTTTATTTTATTTTTTCTTTATGTACTTGTTTACATGTTTATGTATTTTGATGTTCTTTGAGAATAATGCGCTCAATTTCTGATATTGTTTTAGGGGGAACACCATACATTATGTTCTCCATGGCTGCCATCACAAACACCCAATGGATGGTTTGCGACTTGTTCTTCCTCCGACTGCAACAGCTATTTTATGTCTTCTAGTATGCAATTTCCTCTCACATCCTTACTCTTACCAGTTACCACGTGGTCACTAATTTACTAAGTTGTGCTTAAGAATACAATGTGCACATAATTAATAAAGATTCTAAATTTGAGAGGTTATATTAATATTTTCTTATGGAAGCAACATTTTATGCCCTGCTCTGTATGAACCATGATACCTTGCCATGTTCTCAATATTGGAAACAGCTGAATAGCTGTTTGCAATGTTGACATTGCATCATTGTGATGTAGAATTGTAATTACATGGCATTATAATTCTTTAAAATCTTCTGGGTATCAAATTGTGAGTGATTTATTTTTTGCAAATTATTTTGGTATATAAATCATATTGTTTTACTACTTATGGATTTCATTTGCTGTTTCTGATATATCATGGTATATGTCTGCCAGGTATGGTATATGTTTAGGCTTTTATCACCTCCATCAGTTGCTCCGGCTTTGTTTGGAGGAACCTTATTGGGATATGTAGCATATGATGTCACTCATTACTACCTTCACCATGGGAAGCCATCTAAAAGATTGACTCAAGATCTGAAGGTAGCAATTTGGAGACGACTTAAGATGTCCCGTCTTCTCCTCTCTTTCTGTCATACTTGACGGTATCTCCTGCATTTCTATGCCTTCATAAATACCTGCGTTTATGTTTAACAGAAATATCACATGAACCATCACTTCAGAATTCAAAGTAAGGGATTCGGGATCACTTCCTCCTTATGGGACAATGTTTTCGGAACAGTGCCTTCAACAAAAGCTGCTGAGAAAATGAGTAACCAGTAGCACCGGCTGGGTTAACATGGATCTTTTCTTGCTACTGTACTAGTAACTATAGTAAGCCTTTCTGCCTCATATTTTCCTGATCTTATTTTCTCTTTATACATATCATTTTTCACATTATTCTAGCAACATCTTGCATTTTTTTATAAACAGCTAGAGTCAGTTTTTTTTGCCTCACTTTTCTCTAAAGACAATAACTGCCTGGAAGACAAAATGATTTTGTGCAATGTATTGGAATCTTCCTTAATCGCTATCTATATGATTTTTCGTCCATCAACTTAACCGCTTAGAAAACGATCACTAACTGATCAAATGTATTTCACATTTGATTTTAACTAGGGAACAATAACTGCACATTTGGAGCTATGGAACATGACTTAGACGTACAATAATGAGTCCATTAATACATGAAGGACTTCTGGCTGCTTTGGATAAGTACAACTGTTGAGGGGGATTGGTTGCTTTGGCTCCATATGACCCCCAGAAACTGGCTCTGTAATATTATTGTTCTTGTATCCTGTATGCTTGTTACTACAATAATAAATCGGACATCTTTGTTCATGCTCTATGCCTTTTTATTGTTCTTCTGCTTCCATTCTCATTTGGATTGATTTCAGAGTAGTGTATAGTAGAGGCATATGATTTACTCATCTAAACTTGAATTTTGGGCAGCGAGCTGCTTATTCCTTTTTGGGAGACAAAATAATCAGCTGGGTACTCACTAGTCTCTATCCACCTCCACATTCTCCTCCGCAAGGGAGAAAAGGTGGAGGAGGCAGACAAGTCAGAGGTTGCGGGTTTACCCAATGTCTAGTTATGCCATTTTAGTCACCAGAGGCTGCGTTGACAGTTTTGAACGAGTATCATACAGAAGACAGAGCCTTGCGTTACAAGTTACAAAAATGTCCTAGATATCTCTACCCACCCAGTACCCACCATCAACAATTGGTTTTAATTTAGATGCTTCTATATGGTATCAAAGCTATGATTTATCTAACGTCACATCAAAGCTACGATTTATTCAATCTGTCACACAGACTTGTTCCACGCCATGATCAATACCTCACTCTTATATTCTAAGATTAAGAATAGATCTTACTTCTGTGAAACATTGTTACAGCAAAAATGTTAAGCATCAAATCTCTACTATTATAAAGAGAAAACAAGTTTGGTGTTTTTTGAATAAGGCATAGCCAATAATATATTTCATCACAAGCCAGAATAGGCCGTTACATACCATTCTGCTGTCATTTACGGACAGACAAGAAGTTAGTGGTAGTACCCACAAGTGGTACGTACATATTGTCCCACTCATTGTACATTCAAATACGTATATCTAGCGGATATCCTCCTTCGGTACTACTCCAGAGACGCTAAAGAGACATAGATGCACATCGGTGCATAGCTTCCTAATACAAGGAATTTATTGTAAATTAGAATAACTAAAAAACATAGGAAAGGCTTAGGGTTAAAAAACCCCAGCCCAAATTTGAAAGCCCAACAGGGCAGTCCAGAGAGAATAGGCCAACTGAAGGGCCCAGCAAGACATGTGGACCACCAATCCACCACGTCGGCAATAGCCTGTGCAGCTCCGCCCTCGAGCCCCGCCACGAACCACGCCACGAGCCAGCCTTTGCCACGAAAACCGCCTCGCCACGAGTTCCGCCATGCACCAGCCTCGCCCCGAGCCGCGCTGTCCAAACTCCGCCACAAGCTAGCAACGCCTCGAGCCCCAAGCCTCTGCTGATGCAGCGCCCAGTCCTGAGCCCCACCAGCCGCACCGTCGCCCAGACGCCCACGAATCACGCCGCTGCCGGATCGCTCCTTCCCTGCACAGAAACCACCACGCCGTCCAGATCTGCCGTCCAACCAGCCTGCCGAAACCCCACGTTACAGCCATCTTCTCTCTCGACCTCAACCCCGGACAGTGAAGTGCCCGTCCGGCAGCCAGCATAAAGACAACGCGGCCAAAGCTGGCGTTATCCCGGGCCGCCGCCGGACAGGGAACGATCGGATGGTGTTTGTTCTCTCGCGGCGCTAGGGCTAGAGAGTCTAGCTTTATCAAATTTGGTGTTAAAACTTCACCAAATTTTTAAATGCCCACAGCATCCTTTGGAATAAAAAAGAAAATTCATTAATGAAATTATCTAAAAGAGTTATTATGGTAAAATAAAAAGACGTTAAATGAGAAGTGAAAGAGAGATAACTTCCATTTTCTCTTCATCTTAATAATAACCATAGTTAGTAAAAAACGGGACGTGTATAGTACGCGAAAAATACATACGTGTATTATTCGGACATTTTATCAAATAGTTCGTTGAAAAATTCGGCAAAATATTTTTAATTAATTAAATAATTAAAATTTTTAATTAAAAATATTAATTTATATTCATATTTGTTCAATAATATGTATAAAATACGGAAAAAAAAACGTAAAAATCTTGTATAGTACGTGTATAATACTTTTAGCTTCAAAAGTACGAGAAATTTAATGAGTCCCTTTCAAAAATATGAAGTACGGAAGTATTTTTGAAAAAAAACGAAAGTACGTGTTTTATTCACGTATAATATGAAAAATTACTAACTAGGATAATAACACGTGCATTGCACTAGTATAAGGCTAGTAACAAATACCGTGTAGGAGATCGAAGCCTGTATGTCAAACATCACGAGTTGGTTTCTGTGCGCTTATCTCTTCAGCTCGTGGTCGTGGTCTCTGTTTTTTTTTTCACGAAGAAAAAGAACAGTATAAGGCTAGTAACAAATACAGTGTAGGAGATCGAAGCCAGAATGTTAAACATCACGAATTGGTTTCTGTGCGCTTATCTCTTCAGCTCGTGGTCGTTGTCTCTGTTTTTTCCACGAAAAAAGAACTGTGACAATCTTTCTGGGGTTTTCCCAGTTGGTCCTGCATGGTACTAGAAAAAGGTCAGTCTTTATCATTCTGATGTTTACAATTGCTGTATGAATGCTCAGAAAGTTATGAACTTGTATAGGAATTCTGCAAGTTTCTCTGAAAATTGGATCTGGGTTTTGTAATATCATAATGATCGTGTTAAATGTTGAACTGGGTTCTCTGGAATTTCTGTATAAGATGCATTGTTGGATGAGATTTTCTGTATATGAGAATTTCTCTGGATTTTCTACTCCCCTGCATTGTGTCTTAAATTTGATATGTGTAATAGAACTCATAAATGCTGGGAATTTAGTTTCTTGGTATTTGATTTGAGGTCTCTTTGCTACCAAAGATCTATATAATGTATAAATCTCCTGAACTGCTTAAAATTATAAGTAATAAGTTGATGTCTAACATTCAAAGTAGTGTATTCCCTTGATCGAAAGGCATGATAGGGACTAAAAAGATATGCTTTTGCTTGAGATTGAAACAAAATTGAGAAAGATATAACACTAAGAATGATTTGCCGACCTGAGTCAGTTTAGCACGTTGCCTCTAGTGCAGTTTAAAGACATAGTTCCTAGTTGCGTTGAATTGTTTCTACTTTGTTTTGTTCATGTTAGGAGAATGTCATTGCCCGGATAAGCTGCGGTTCGAACTTGTGTCACACTTTATAATGGTTGGTTTTAAAAACAAGGAATAAGAAAACTAATGGGAAGGAAAGCCAAACCAATAATGAACTAATTCAATGGATTAGACTGTACCACCTGCACTGCTTTGGCTCAGCCTGAGTAGATAACTCCCTATCATTGCTTATTTGCTTGAGAGTATACATTTTCACTTTCAGGTTTTGAATTTATTTTTGTCCCCACTTCAGTTACTTAAGAAGCCTGCATAGATGGTCGTCAAACCTTTTACCGTGGACTTGGATAAGCCTCTCGTCTTCCAGGTTACAATTTTTTTTTACTATTGTTCTGTATTTTGCACTTTTCCTCCTTATGGGACAATGTTTTCGGAACAGTGCCTTCAACAAAAGCTGCTGAGAAAATGACTAACCAGTAGCACTGGCTGGGTTTATTAACATGGATCTTCTTGCTACCGTTGTAGTAAATAGTAAGCCTTTCTGCGTCTCATATTTTCTTGATCTAGTTTTCCCTTATACACATCATTTTTCACATTATTCTAGCAACATCTTGCATTTTTTTATAAGCAGCTAGAGTCATAGTTTTTTGCCTCACTTTTCTCTAAAACCAATAACTGCCTGGAAGATAAAATGTCTTTGTGCAATGTATTGGAAACTTCCTTAATCGCTATCTATATGATTTTTCGTCCATCAACTTAACCACTTAGAAAACGATCACTTGCTGATCAAATGCATTTCACATTTGGTTTTAACTGGGGAGCAATAACTGCATGCAGTATTTGGAGCTATGGAACATGACTAAGAAGTACAATAATGAGTCCATCAATACATAAAGGACTCCTGGCTGCTTTGGATATGTAAAACTGTTGAGGGGGATTGGTTGCTTTGGCTCCATATGACCCCCATAAACTGGCTCTGTAATATTATTGTTCTTGTATCATGTATGCTTGTTACTATAATAGTAATTGGACATCTCTGTTCATGCTCTATGCCTTTTATTATTCTTCTGCTTCCATTCTCATTTGGATTGATTTCAGAGTAGTGTAGAGTAGAGGCATAGGATTTACTCATCTAAACTTGAATTTTGGGCCGCGAGCTGCTTATTCCTTTTTGGAAGACAAAATAATCAGCTGGGTACTCACTAGTCTCTATCCACCTCCACATTCTCCTCCGCAGGGGAGAAAAGATGGAGGAGGGAGACAAGTCAGAGATTGCGGGTTTACCCCATGTCTAGTTTTGCCATTCTAGTCACCAGAGGCTGGGTTGGCAGTTTTGAACGAGTATCATACAGAAGACAAAGCCTTGCGTTACAAGTTACAAAAATGTCCTAGATATCTCTACCCAGTACCCACCATCAAGAATTGGTTTTAATTTGGATGCTTCTATATGGTATCAAAGCCATGATTTATCTAACCGTCACATCAAAGCAACGATTCATTCAATCGTCACACAGACTTGTTCCACGCCATGACTAATACCTTACTTCTATATTCTAAGATCAAGAATAGACTCTTACTTCTGTAAGCATCGGATTTGAAATATTATTAGAGCAAAAATGTAAAGCAACACTCCCCCTATTATGAAGAATGATGTGAGAATTATTTATAATAATAGAAAGTGTAAAAAAAAAAAAAAAATCGCAATTGCATTCCGCGTGCAGGAAGGCTAGTAACAAATAACGTGTTGGAGATCGAGGACGGTTGGGAGTTACAGAGGGACAGGAACATGGTTTAACCACCAAATCATTGCCCCCTAAATCTGTTGGCGTTGACCGGAAGTTAAGGGCGCCAATGGGAAAAACAATAATGCTTTTCAAATCAAAAATATCTCATGCTACCAAGTTGGGACCCCCCAGTTTCCACAAGTGAATCGTATTCCGACACGTCAGCACGAGAGCTGGAATGTTGAAAAAGCGCCAGACTGGCCAGCGTTAAGGAAAGGCAGAATCCCATACGAAATTGGACGGCCCTGATCTCTCCACCCCCTTAAAGAAATAAACGCAGTGTTCGGGGGCTTTTTCTCCACAAACGCGAAGCTTAGAGAGAGAGAGAGAGAGAGAGAGAGATTTCCTGAGCCACTGCAGAACTCTCTCCCACTTCAAACGCAGAAACCCTTCAAGGGTTCTGGTGGGTTCTTCGTTTAGAGAGCAGAGAGGAGAGAAAGGAAGAGTCTTTGTTTGTTCGGGTTTGATTGGATCCGAGTGTCCGGCCCGCATTTTATTGGTGCGCTGCTGTTTGCTTGTTTTTTTGTTCTGCTTCCAATTTCAATGCTTTTGTTTGTTTTGCGTGATTCGTAGATCTGGGTGTGTTGGGTTTTTGGAGAATTTGGGTTTCTGGGTTTGATTCTGTGCATGCATTTTGGGTTTTTGTTGTTCAACTGTGTGCTATGTGATTTGATCAGGTTTAATTCAATTTGGTTGATAAGAAGAAATGGGAAAAGGGGGAGAAAGAATGAGGTTTTGAGGTTTTTGTGGTGGTGAGTGTTAAATTGTTGTTGCTTTGAAAGTGGTTTTGGTATCAAATGAAAGCTATAGCTTGAAATTGAAGCTTTGGGATAAAGTAAAAAGCTGGATCTATTGTGTGTGGTAGAAGATGATCTCGTTGACTTTTTCATTTTTTTAGTCAATATTTTGCCTCAAGATTGGTTCGTCATGATTGCTGTTTTGCTATTATTCACTATACACTTGCAATGATGATGCTGAGTTGATCCAGAGACCAATTATGGATATCGTAATTGGGACTTTTTAGTTCCTGACCCTATTCTGCGTCCGTGAATTGAATCATGCTAGTTTTGCTGTTTTTTGTTTTTGATATTTAGACTAACGCTGATGGAATTGTAGGAATGATTTCTAATAGGATGAGAGTATAGGAGTCCTTATTTGTTTAATCCCTGACGTTTTTCTAGTTCTGATTGTGAAATATAAGTTGGGGTCTTAATCAGTCCTTTTATGCTTGTTGCTCCAGCAGTGTTATAGGTGACAAGATGGTTGCTCAGGACTTCCAAGTTGATTTGAATAAAGCCCTTGTATTCCAGGTAAGGTTACATTCTCAAATGTTTCTATACCTTTTAGGGTAAAGTATGTGGTCTTGCTCACTGCATTTCTCATTGACTTCGTATCCTCACATCTATGTCCATTTAGATCCCAGGGCTCATAAAGGAAACCATTTTTTGGGTTCTCAGATATTGTGTTTCTGTTACTTTCTCTACATGTCCATATTTACCTGGTGTTGTCTGAACAATTTCTACGCCTATCCTCAAGATTATCAGTCTATTTCTTTTAAAATGTTTGTTTGGCACTTCCCGGGGGGATTTACCACTTGAATTTTGCTTCTCCTATCTGGCAGTTGTAAACATACATTATCTTTTCTCTTTGAAACTTTCATTACTTTTTTGAAAACTATTTGAGGAGCTTGCTTTTTCTTTGTCTGACCCTCGGTTTTCTCCGGTGCATCTGATTAGTTTTAGTACAAACTATTAACTGTTGATGCTTTGCAGGTTGGCCATCTTGGAGAATCATATCAAGAGTGGGTTCACCAGCCTATTGTCTGCACGGAAGGCCCTCGATTTTTTGAAAATGAATTTTGGGAGGTACTGCCAGCCCCTTTGATACCTGATAGTCACTCTGTTATGGATTTGCTTACATGCTAACTTGAATTATTAATATTTATTCAGCTATTGTAGAGCTCCACATCTGACTCATTTTGATTACTTGAAACAGTTCTTGACCCGCACTGTGTGGTGGGCAGTTCCTACCATATGGCTTCCAGTTGTGTGTTACTTTATCTCCAAATCCGTACGAATGGGCCATACCTTTCCTGAAATCGTTGTGATGGTTCTTTTTGGCATCTTGGTGTGGACATTGCTTGAATATATGTTGCATCGCTTCCTTTTCCACATTGAAACAAAGACCTACTGGTTAGTTTCTCTCTCTCTCTCTCTGTGTTATCTGTGTGTGGATTTTTTATTTATTTTTTTTCTACTTGTTGTCATGCATATATATTTTGATATTCTTTGGGAATAATGTGCTAGTTTTCTGATATTGCTCTAGGTGGAACACCATACATTATCTTCTCCATGGCTGCCATCACAAACACCCAATGGATGGTTTGCGCCTTGTTTTTCCTCCTACTGCAACAGCTATTTTATGTTTTCCGGTATGTAATTCTCTCACATCCTTATAGTCTTACTGCTAACTTACTATGCTGTCCTTCAGAATACAATGTGTGCACATAGTTATCTAACGAATATTCTAAATCTCGGAGGTTATATTAATATTTTCTCATGGAAAGCAATATTTTATGCTCTGCTTTGTATGAACCATGACACTTTGCCATGTTCTCAATATTGTAAATAGCTGAATAGCTGTTTCCAATATTGACATTGCAGTATTGTGATGTAGACTTACATGGCATTATTAAATCATCTAGGTATCAAATTGTTCTTCGTGTACTTGCATGGATTTTTTTTTTTTTTTTTTCCAATTGTTTTCTCTTAGAAAGAGAAAAAAAAATCATTACCTGTTGTAACTCTACACTTAATTGTTGCCAGTTCTATAACTTGGTTAAGTTGATGTCATCCCCTTCTGTTGCTCCTGCTTTGTTTGGCGGTGGTTTATTGGGATATGTCATGTATGATGTTACCCATTATTACCTTCATCATGGTCAGCCATCCAGTAAGGTACCCAAAGATCTTAAGGTAAAGATCAGAACTTCGTCTGCTTTTAAGTGTGTTTGCTTGATCACGGTCAACAATAAGGTGTTTGCTTTTTTTGCAGAAATACCACTTGAATCATCACTTCAGGATTCAGGACAAAGGCTTTGGAATAACTTCAAGTCTATGGGACAGGGTGTTTGGAACACTTCCTCAAACCAAAGCAGCTAAGAAAACTAGATAATTATTGAAGTGTAGCATCTCGTAATTGGTTAGGATAGCTAGTATCAGGGAGCTCAACGTATTTTGATCCCTTAACATTCTTTATTCTCCTAAATTTATTGTATGCATAAATTATTATGTTTTCGAGGTGGGATATCATGGTGATGGGGGTTTCAAATTTTGTTGTTCTGTAAATTAAGAATGATGTGTTGGGATTCACTCGTTATTTATGAGGGATACCTCTTCAAATTGTCTATATTGCGTAATGCTCGTTTATGGTATCCTTGTATAAATCTATACTTGCATTATGAGATTATCGTATTATCAACTTTTTTTTTTGCTCAATTTGAGTCTTTCAGAGATTGCATATGCGACTTGCTATGCCATATTGTTTAGATGGTTCAAACTGCCAAATCTGAGATCTTTTATCCGTTCAACATTGGACACCATCGTGTTCATCTGTTTGTTTGTACCAGACTACCAGACTTGAATGATAATAAAGAAATTATTTGGTGCATTTGATATACTTTGACACGAACGGTGCGCCCTAAGGGTTTATCAACCATGCAAAACCTGCCCATTTGCCAACCCAATTGTGACGACGGGCACAACTGGGCTGGTAAATGTAGTAATATTTTCTTTTTCTTTTTGGCTAATTGAGAGACACTGACATTTTTCTATTACAATCGAAAGAGTATTCAGTACACTTACACTAACATGAATGGACGACTGGATAACATCAAATACATCATTTTGTAATTTAAAAAAAAATTATTACCTATAATTATCAACGGCTCAGATCTGCTAAAATTATTAATTACTTACACGGGGCGTGTGGAAGAATTTTCCTTTTTATCTCCCTAACGTTCCCAAAAGATGACATAATTAGAAACTAGGAACGTCATTATCTAGAGACATATTGGGCCGGGCCCAAAGTTCTGATCCACAAACCGTATTAATTTTTAAAATTTTCTTTTCGCAGATCCAACGCAAGAATAAGATCCGGTGCGGGGGTTTAAGGATCCGATTGACCGACCCAAATTCATCATTAGGGTTCTCTCATTCTCTGCTCCCTCACTCCCTCCTGATTTTCTGAAAACCAATATAGGCGTTGCCTTTCTCTTCCTCTCTTCTTTACAGAAACAATGGAAAGATTGCGGCTTTAGGGCTTTCGTCCTTCGTTAATGGTCGCTTCAATAGCTTCGTCCAACTCCAATAAACCCAGTAGGCATCTCTTTCTCACTGATTTTTCATTTGCCGGTTTAGAATCTCAGTAAACGAAAAGCGCCCATTTTCGTTATTAAAGAAATTTGCTTGACTCGGCATCGTTTTTTACTTGCAGCAATGGCGGCGAAAGTGCCGGTGGAGCCTGAGAAGGCCAATCCCTGCTGCGCTGCGGTACGCATTTTCCATTTTGATTTTGATTTGAATCTGAATTTGAATTTGAATTTGCGTTTGGTTTTTGGTTTGTATGTGTTTGAGTGGGATTTCGGTTTCGATTTTTGGTAGGAGACTAAGTTTGTGCTTTGGTTGTTGCAGTGGCAAAAGAAGTATTTGAAGAGTGAGAAGCTACGGAATCATCTGCGGGAAGCTGTGAATATCCTTCAACAGGGGACGGAAGAAGTTCAAGCACAGAATTCCAATCTCAAGAAAGGTAAGTTTCTTCTGATCTTTCGAACTTTTACATATCCGGTGCTAATTAGCTAGATGTTGGATGATAATCATGTCTCGACTTGATTCAGTGAGATTGTTGTGGATTAGATAATGTGATTCATGCCTGAAGCTTGGACTAGTAATGCAATTAGGGTCGGATGAAAAACACAGTTACTAACTGAATTTTTATGCAGTACCAGGCTTACGAAAATGGAATGATTGGGAAAAAGAGTGTAATTCTAAGATATGGAGAGCCCTATGTGGCAGGACTAAGTACAGTAAAAGTTTTTATGAAAAAGATTTTGCTTTATTTTCAGTGTCGGAGAAGAACAAGCTCTTTTTTAGTTTGCTGGGATAATGTGCGTATTAAGCTGGGTAGTCAACATATTTTCTAATTTACCCTCATGTATTTTCGTACTTGCAGAATATGAGGAGTTGCGAGTGCTGGCAGATATTGAGAAAGAGGAGAAAGTGAAAGAATCTGCTGCAAGGGTCTCCCTGGAGAACGAGGTTTCTGAGTTGAAATCTGAGATACTTTCTCTCAAGCAGCGAGAAGGTGAAGATTCTCAGGATAAGAATGAAGTAAAGCTTCTTAAAGGTCAGGTTTCTGATCGGGAAAAAGAGATTAGTTGTCTCAAGGAGCTGATTGAGAGAGAGAAGAAAAGAGCAGAATCAGAAAGTAAGAAAGCAGAAGCGGAGAAGAAAAAGGCTGCTGAAGCACTGAAAAATATGAAAATTGAAAAAAGTAAGGCTGACGAAGAAAGGAAGCGTGCCAATATTGAAGGAGAGAAGGCTGAGAATTATAGGCTTCGGTTGGAGGTATTGGAGAAAGACTCTGCTAAAGCAAAATCTCATTCTGAAGGGGAAAAAGAGATTAGTTGTCTCAAGGAGCTTATAGAGAGAGAGAAGAAAAGAGCAGAATCAGAAAGTAAGAAAGCAGAAGCGGAGAAGAAAAAGGCTGCTGAAGCACTGAAAAATATGAAAATTGAAAAAAGTAAGGCTGACGAAGAAAGGAAGCGTGCCAATATTGAAGGAGAGAAGGCTGAGAATTATAGGCTTCGGTTGGAGGTATTGCAAATAGAAGCTGATAAAGCGAAATCTAATTTGGCTTCAGAAACATTGAAACTCGAAGTAGCAAGCAAAAAGCTTGAAGCAGAAAAACTGAAGGTCGTCAAAGAGAGAGAATGTGCAAATTCAGAGATGGCGAAAGCTGAGGAACAGAGGAAGCTTGCAGAAGCCAACAGGAAAAAAACCATTGAAGAAAAATCTCGTGCTGAAAGTTTGTCTCTGCAATTGGTAGAGAGCAGAAAGAGGGTTGATGAATTACAAAAAGAGCTAAATGAACTTAGGTGTTCAAAAGAATTGCATGCGGATCCTGGTGGCCAACCTGATAGTAATAGAATTGCTGTCGCTTCCAAAGAGATTTCAAATTTTGATGAAGCAAACAAAAGATACGAAGTTGAAAAGCAGAAGGCAGTGAAGGAGAAAAAGCGACCAGACTCAGAGATGGTGAGAACTCAAAAGCAGAAACAGCTTGCTGAAGTAAATTGGAAGAGGGCCATGGAAGAAAAATCTCGTGCTGATCATCTCTCTCGGCAGTTAGAGGAAGCTAAAAAAAAGATTGAGGAATTATCTACTAGAAATTTAATCGAGGCATCTGCTGTTCGACAACTTGCCAAAGGTATGAGTGATGAAAGTGCAAAGGTGAAACTTTTAAAGAAGCAGCTGAAGTTTGAGAAAATGCAAAGAAAGCATGCTAAGGAAGTGGTCAAGGTCAAGCTGGAAAGAAATCGCAACAGTATCCTACAACAAGAACTTGGTCGCTTGAAGTTGGACTTTGATCAAATTTCACAGCGCATGGATATGCTTAATAACTCTTTCTCCTATAATGCCGAAGGTATAGATGACCATGAAAAGGTTCGTCCCCGTATTCTAATCTTTTTAGTTACCCAGTTTCAATTTGGTTCTATGGTAATATAGTTAGTTCTGATGACATTGGTGAGGGCATCTATACTCAAAATGTAGTATGAGCATGTTTTAGCGTTTGCTGTTCTGCTTTGCTTTTAAGTTCTCTTTCCTTTTTTCAGGCGTGGTTGATGACAAATGAACCTTGTTCATCTGATGGCTTTTAGTGTTGTAATCTGGTGGGTAGAGCATAAGCTGGCTCATTATACTACTTAGTGCATGCAAAGTTTTAATAATACCAGAGTTACACAGTGAGGTTTAAAATGAATTGTACCCTCGCCTCCCGACGTTTCTGAATAAAAATATATCAATCTGGCGAGAAATATATATTATTGTCTTTCTTGTCCAGTCTGTTTAGTTACTGAGCTTCTGAGATAATGGAACACGCATCAAGCTTCTTCTCACACCTAAGATAGGGGAACACCTTTCAAATATACAGTTTGGCTTCTAAATACCACATTTTTAGTTGTTATCTTTCATACTAAATTAGTCTCTTGGATTTTTCAGTCAGTTATGTGATCTTACCCATCCTTGTACAAGCTTGTAGTCCTATAACGTTAACTGAAATGGCTGTTTCACTTTGCAGACCTGGAACATCATGAAAAAGCAACGGTTAAGCAACAAGAATCACCAAGGGTTAGAATCTTTGCAGATGAATCTTCAAAGTGGAACTGACTTTCTGAAATCTGGCTTCCCAGTTTTGGATGGATCAGATCCTTTCAGGGAAGCCATGCAACATACTGGACCTTATCCTCCTTTATCTGGAGGAAACTGCACTGGATCTATTTCAGGTATTGATTCTAAATTAGAGTCTCCTAGAGGCTCTAAGAGAAACATGTTACAGAGTTCTGCAATAAATTCAAGTACAGCATCTTTTTCTGATGGACAGTTGGTGGGCTCACAGGACAAAGGTGCCTTTTCTGTTACCGTGCCAACAAAATTGGTTGAGGAAAATGTGCAACCAACAATGTCCAACTTGTCTACTGAGGTTATTAAAAGAAAGTGCAACGAAACTATTGCTGTGGTGGCTGAAAACACTGTCAAAAGTCCTGTACGAACTGATGGTATTGGACAGGTCAATGAGCATAGCAGGAAGCGAAAGAGGATAATAGATGCAGTTGAGTCAATTGAAAATCTTTACTGTGAGGGTAAGAAGTTCCACCAGCAGGTAGATGAAAAGCTATCTGATTTGCATTGTTTGTTAAGCAAGAAAATAAAGAAACCAGTTGAAGAAAGACTGCTTGAGAAGAGAAAGGCAGCTTGTGAAGGGAAATTGGTATTGGCAAGTTGTGTAGTCAGGAATGAGCAAAAGAAGGCAGATAGATTCAAAAATGAATGTGCGAATGTGTGCAGACAAGTTCCGAAA
The DNA here is from genome assembly GCF_958449725.1 of Rosa rugosa. Lineage (NCBI taxonomy): Eukaryota > Viridiplantae > Streptophyta > Magnoliopsida > Rosales > Rosaceae > Rosa > Rosa rugosa. Next base: position 61,787,358 of record NC_084821.1, on the reverse strand, counting down.
ATTGTGGGTGAGCTGATAGGGACTGCCCAAGCGAGCAGAGAAGGCATAAGTGATCTCGATACTAGTGATATAGGAAGTTTTGATGAAGTAGCCGATGGGAACTACCTTAAACTGTTAGAATTGGACAATGCTGCTGATGAAGAGTGCTACAGGATGGCAATGGAAATGCCATTGTCTCCTACACTTCCCGAGATTGAGGTCCTAGATGTTGAAACTTCTATTGCCAATAAGATCAATCCTTTAATAAAGGAAATTATCTGTGACAGATTTTCAAATAAGAATGGAGGTCATGGTGATTGTTGTGACACACAAGACCTGAATGGGAATGGTTCTGGTAATTCTGTTGCTGGGGCTGAAGTGGTGTCTAATGCACCTACTTTAAAAAGTAAGGCTATGTTCCCATTTGGAAGTGATGGTGCTGCGGATGACAATATTCTCAAGTATCATGTTGTGTTTTCAAACACTGAAGACAGCAGTAGCATTTCTAGGATATGCAACGCATCCAGAACTTGTATTGCACAGTGCTCTTTGGCTATTCATACAGAGTGGATGGTGCGAGATATTCTGTTTGCTGTTAAGAGTGAAGAAAAACTTCTGCCCAAGTAAGTAATTCATGGGACTCAAGATGTGGTCAAATTTTCTCTTTTCTTTCTGTGTTTCAATTTATTCTCTCTCCCTCCCTCCTAAGCAAGCTGTTTAGTTCTCATTGTATTTGATTTTGATCTTGTTTTTACTTTTTTAATGTCTAGTTTTTTGTACAGTGGATATTTCTGCTAATTGGTTCATTTTGTTCTATATAGAGAGAAGGTTTGTGTATTCGTTTCCTTGTTGCTGCTTAACTTCTCCGTTGCTTCTTCAAGTAAATTTGGGAGCATGTATTGGGAGTCCAACCCCTGCTTGGATTCTTTTGCTCGACACATGTGCTCAGGTTGGTTAATCCAGTGCTTTATCATTTTGTTGGTTTATAAAATGTCTTCTTCTTTGGTCCATTATAGTTATGATTTTCCTCTTTGTGCAGTGATGTCTGATGGTGATGGCAGAAGGATATTTTCAGAATTTGGTTGTTTGGATGAATCCCTTGGTCTCATAGAGGATTTCATAATACATGGAAGAGTTTTCGATTGTAAGGATGCACCTTCCAAGACGATGGTTGGGTGTCACTCTAGCAGCTTCCTACTTGAAGATATATCCCCTCGTCCATCATCAGCGGATGAGTTGGTGGCAGGGAGCATTGTTTTGGCATCACTATGTGCAGCATTTGATCACATTGGTTTTATTTGTGAAACATCCTACACCATTTTGCAGATTAGGAGATTAGATCGTTCCTTGGTTCTGAAGGTGCTGCATGTTTTTGCTTACTTGGGTGGGGAGAAGTTTTTCAACTTTAGCAACTATAATTTAGTGACTGTCATGAAATCTATTGTTACATTTCTCGAGGGAATAAGATCATCAAATTCTGCTGGTTCTTGTATTACATCAGTAAGCAATTCAGGAACTGAATTCTGTCCGTGTGTCAAATGCCCATTTTCTGAGGATGCTGTTTCTGTAGATACTGCTATATCATTGCTTTTAGAAAAGCTCCAAAGTGATGCTTTCTTGGGACCTATGAGTCAGGATGTGGTGCAATCAGTCAATTCAAATACAAATATCACACTGTGCGACCTCTGTGATCTCCTATCGTTGGTGGAGCTGGTTGCGTCCAACATGGTACTTGCTAATACCTTTTTGAGTTTATTTTTCATACTGTTTTCCTATTATGTTGTCCAAGACCTAGGGATAGATCGTTTGTACAATTTCCTGTTGTGTTGTGCTTAGCAGTCGATCACTTGAAGTTGCTAAACTTTTGAGTGTAATGTGCTGTGCTCTCGAAATGGTTGAGGAAAGTATTCAATGGAAATGTTTCATAGGAAATCGAAAAAAATGTTTCATTGAAATGTAATCTGTATAAAGCTGACATAGGATTGAAGTAGATGGATCAAAAATGTGTTGCTGATGTTTATATTATGTTTGGATGGTTCAAAATGTCGATTCTATCTTTACGAATATTGTTTTGGCAACTTAATTTCTATAATTATTACTTCACTTAATTTTCCATAGGAGTTTACAACTTTTGTGTTTTGTGATTGTATTGAGGAGTTTACTCCTTCAAATGGTTCTTAGAGACTTTTTGTTTTGTTTTGTTATTAATATTTTTTCTAACCACTTGTTCTTAGAGACTGATGCTTGGAAGTTTCTCTATTTAATTGTAGAGCTGGACATGGACCAGTGTCGAAGTTGTTCCTCAGCTGATGAAAATTTTGGAATCATGCAATGCTGAGAATGTTATTGCTGGAATTGTTGTCCTCCTTGGTCAACTTGGGAGGTATGTTTATTGATTAATTTGCCTGAAACTTTGTTGTTTTCTGGCGTCATATGATATGGATTCATTAGCTGTTTTCATTTACCGCTTTTTGCGTGAGCTCCTTTGAATTATCCAATCTTATAGTAGGCTAAACTTTGTCATGGTACTACAATCTGTTTTTCATGTGCTAAGTCTAACAATGTGCTTCTGATTTGTAGGCTTGGAGTTGATTCTGTTGGCTATGAAGATAAAGGAGTGGAATTCTTGAGGCATGAGTTGTCTGCTTTTTTATGTCGTGACATTGGGACCAGTGCAGGTCTTCCTACTCAAATTGCCACCGTCACATCTATGCTGGGTCTGATGTCTTTTGATTTCAAAACAATTATCCAGAGTAACGTGAATCTTTCCATCATTTCAAGTCAATCTGATGCGGCCCAGGTGATAAGAAAGTGGTTTTCCTTGCTGCCAAAAAAACAACAGGAACCGTCATTCAGCCTTTTACAAGCTGCTAGTGTAGATAAGAACTGAGATACTTTCTGAAACTGCAAGGATGCTCTGTGACCTGAAGGGGAGAATCCTTTCTCTGCATGTTGTGGCCATCTTAGAATTTTTTTTGTGGGCGGATTGAGGGTAGGAGATTTTGGTCAATTTTTTACCATTCCAGTAGGGTTCATGACCAAAAGAGAGTAGGGTTAGTATTTTTCTCTATGTCAGAAGAAATTGAGGATCGAAGACGGCCAGTGAAGGCATTTTACTTGTCTAAGAAACTCTTGTATATATTCCTTAGCCAGCCATTGGTATTCAGCTTGTTTTAGCTCTCATCTGTAAATTTTCCTATGAGAATGAAACTGTTCCATATCAGTAAATTGTTGTTGTCCTTTCACCATTAAGATAGGTATGACATTGAATTCCTTATAAATGGTGAATAGTTTATGCAATCTAAATTGAGAAGGTGCAAGTATTCACTAGAGCAAGTAGTCTCACTTTACATTCTCACATTATCAATATGATCCTGAATTGACAAATTTTCCTCTTTGCTTGGGTTTCTTTTATCTCGCTTTTACATCCAAACTTTCTGTGCACTTCCACAACAGACGATGGCCACTTGTAGTCTCCTCCACAAGCGGTATTGGACACTTCTTCAAAAAAACCCTCTGCATCTCTGCCTAGGTGTCGCTTTCTTGCCATTTGTGTTGACACGTATGCACAAAACCACAAGCTAGCTAGCTTTTCCTCTCTTAATTTATGCACCCTCACTGGCTAATAATATAAAACCATAGTGAGATTTGAGGAAGAATATCAAACAGAGATGAAGGCAAGCCATTATACTTGATAAACGTTTCATTCATTTTTCATAATACACTAATAGTTACTGCGTTATTCTGCTTGCAGAGAAGTAAGCAAAGCTTGAAAGTTGATGACTCTCGTAAATTGAAGGTAGGTATGTGCTTAGTTCACCAATATGATTAATGATTATCTTCAAAAGTTCAAATACATTTACTAATTTCGGACAATATACTTTTGCTGCAGATCACAAGACTTTCAAAAGCTTTATTACTAAACAACATGATGGTATGTCCTCTATATGTGATTATATGCTTTGCAAGAGAAGTCTAACGTCACTGATCGAGATATATCTAAATTGGTAATGCATGTGTGTATATGTAGCACAAAGCAGGACATGGATTTTCTAGGGAAGATGAAGATGATGATAAGAAGCTCAGTAGTCGTAAAGTCAGCCATGGATCCCATTTGGTGAGTGGACAAATGGACCATGGAATGGAAGATTATCTTGCGGCAGAAACTAGAAAAGTAAACGGCCATCAGTTGGGTTTATATGCAATCTTTGATGGCCATTCAGGTCAACAAGTTGCAGAATACTTGCAAGCTCATCTATTTGATAAAATACTAAGTCAGGTATTATATTTGATACTCACTGCTGTTAACTCTCCTCTTTGTGATCTTTATCTGCATCATATGTTTTACTTTGAAACTTGTTTCTTCAGCCTGATTTCTGGGCCGACCCAAAAGAAGCAACTAAGAGAGCTTATAAAGCTACAGATGATGAGATTTTGGAAAAGGTGGCTGGTTCAAGAGGCGGATCTACAGCTGTTACAGCAATACTTATCAATGGAGAGATGCTAATTGTAGCCAATGTCGGCGACTCCCGGGCAGTTTTATGCAGAGATGGTGTGGCGAATCAGTTAACTGTAGATCACGACCCGCAGAAGGAGAAGGATCTTGTTGAAAGCAGAGGTGGTTGTGTTGTTAAGCTGCCAGGTACTTTACTTAGGCCTCCATTTTGGGAGCACTTGATCTACCTCTTTGCTTAAAGTACATGTTTATTATCTTTTGGCCTAACACACATTTTCGTTACTAGAAACCATGCATCTTTCAGGGGTTAGGGCTCTCGTCTATCGTTTTCTCCAGTTAGTCTTGATAAATGATACCAAAGTTTGTGTTGTGATAAATTAGGAAATGTTCCACGTGTGGATGCACAACTCGCAATGTCGCGGGCATTTGGCGATGGTGACCTAAAGGAGCACATAACTTCAGAACCAGATATCAGCATCGAGAAAATCGACACTGAAGTAGACTTCATTATATTGGCAAGTGATGGTTTGTGGAAAGTAAGCTAATTAAATACATTATGACTTCTCTCTTTTCTAGAGCTTAACATTAGATTAATCGAGTTGATTAAAAAGTTTATCTGATCATGAAGGTGATGTCGAACCAAGGTGCTTTTGATTGCATCAGAGGTATAGATGATGCTCAAGAAGCAGCAGAGAAGTTGACTCAAAAAGCATTATCCAGGAAAAGCTACGACGATATCTCTTGCATAGTTCTGGTCTTTGACTAGACGTGTATGCCCTTTTAGCATAGAAAGAGAATGTTATATCTTCAATTTATTTCGTTTTCAGGTCATGAACCAAAAACAAGTTTCTGCTGATATAGCAGGAGATCCCATCTTCCAACGAAAGTTGAACGAAAACAGATATTAACACGGATTTGGAACAAAAACAAAAAGACAAAGACAAAGATACTTTTCTAGAAAAATTTTGTTAGTAAAATTTTGTCACGAGCAACTCTTTTACGACTAAAGTGCATCGGAAATGGTTCTAAAAAAAATTAAAACTACTTATACCGACAAATGTTTGGTTGGCGAAGGTCTCAAAAATAAAAATATTTTTGTTAACAAAGTTTTCGTTGCCAAATGAAAAATTAAATTCGGAGACTCGTTTCAAACATTCAAACGATTCCTTAATCAAGTAATCATGTGCATCAAAATATGGACTGATTACTTTTCAGCTTCTTTAAATACATATCCATATATTTAGTTTCTGTATCATTTTCCTTGACACCCACGCATCAAACCCTATGGTAACATGTTATGATCTGGTCACTTTAAAGGATAAAAATAATTTGTCCATGGTGTTTGGCTCCAAAATCAGTCTAGTTGCAAACAATCTCTTTTGAGCGTGTGCAGGCGTGCCAGCACCGTGGGGTGCAGTCGTCGGGGAGTCCCTTGACCTGACTTCTGAATCAAACGATGTGGACGAGGAGAGCACTAACCTCGTCACAAGGAAGACTATGCCTTTCGGAAAATGACTTCTTGCCTTACGGATAAGGACTTGTGTTGTGATCTATTGCGTCACCAAGTCGATACTTAACGCTGTACGTAGGTTAAGCAGAGCAATCACCGGGAAGTAGGAGAAAGCACGGGTTTGCTAAAGCGTGACTTTAGCTTCGCTGGGTTGCGAGGGCGTTACCCTTGCTTCGCTGGTTTTCAACTAGGTTGAAGGTAGGTTTGCTCCGGAGAGGCTTTGATAATCGTTGAGATTGATTGATTGAAGAGTTGTGTGTTTTGTTGTATCACTTTAGCCTCTATATATAGGCTGCTCGTAGATTCACTTTTCAAATATGAATGAATTACTATATTTTAGGCCATAGTTATTGGCCTTGAATCAAATCAAAACACTTACTAGTTTTGATAACTATCGTAGGTAATAATACATTAACTCCGTCGTAGCTAGATTCGGTAGGCAAGGTTAATTGCCTGTTCGCCGTAGTCATTCTCTAGGCAAGGTAATTGCCTCTTGGGAACCAATCTCTTGGATACGTGCTCGCATATATTTTCATAGATTCATGCAATTAAGGATGAAGGCTTCCTTAATTCACGCATGCAAATATGTGAGTATATTGGCATCTTTCATGCAACTAAGGAGAATCAAAGGAGATTCAGCTTCCTTAATTGATTAAAGCCATGACATGCACGTAACCAGGACTCCTGGTTGATCGTTTGCCAAATATGTCCATTAGAATCCTAGCCAAATACAACCATGAGGCCAATGCAAAGATCTTTCCATATGCTCCGTCTTCGTAGCTAAGTAAACCACTATTAATTATCAAATATCTTGATTATTAATAGTAAACCGATAAGATCACGATTTGCCTTAAGATTACTTGGTCTTCAAGTAGGCCTTACTTAACCTCTAAATAATATATTCCGAACCTTATCGAAAATAGATAGCTTGGGCCACGGATATTGGCCCAGTTTTCTTTGAGTCCCCCTCGTCGGAAAAAAATATTAATTTTGAGTTCAAACACATGGTAGAATCATAACAAGAGTCCATTAGCATCGAAACAGTGAGTTGGATTGATTACTGTTCATAAGGGACGAAAGGACGGTTCTGTCCTCACTTTATCTTTTTTTACGCCTCTGCCATTCACTCTCTCTTTCACCTAAAACGAATTGTTTCTCCTTTCTCTCGCTCTCCTACTCCCCTCCTCGCTTTGAACCATACGGATCTTTCAAATTTCAATTGGTTTTTGAAGAAAGCCCAGAAGCTTCAACTTGAAGGCACCAATCAAAGAACACAAGTTTGCAATTGGGAGAGAGAGTTGTGCTTACTGCTTAGAAGACGAAGGAATTGGGAGAGAGAGAGAGAGTTCAGAGTTTCTGCCATTGGTTGTTGACCGAAGCTAGAATGACAGACTGATCGGTGTTCGGTGTTTGCTTGCTTTTGGCCAGGCAAGGTACTGAAGGTAGTGTTTCTTCCTCTTCCTCTGAGCTTTCTCTAATCGGATTATTGCTTGGGTTCTGCCTATTTCTGTGTTTGCCCGATTTCTGGTTCTCCAGTAAATTATGTTGCTGATTCTCGGCTGAAATAGGTTTTGTTTATGCAATTTCATGAATTTGAGGGAATCAGCATACTTTGATTTTTCTTTTCAATTCATTTACGTTGTTGCTTTTATGTTATTATTATTATTATTTTTTTTTTGAATTGTAAATTTTGTTGTATATTTCAAGATGTTGTCTTTACAAACATCTTGAGATCATGATAATGGTTACTGTAGAGTCAGTCTGTTATTTGTCAATTACAGAGAGAGCCATAGCAAAAGATACTGAATTTTGAAATTTGTGGTTGCAAACAAGCTATTATAAGTTGCAGTACAATCTTGAGTCTTTTGGTAATGAAGATAGCCTAAATATGTAGGAGAGACACTGACATTTTTAATTATAGGATAAACTTATCGAGATAGACTTGCTTACATGGGCAGAGTCAGAGTTTTGGGCTACTAGGATGTCTGGCAGAGAGATTGGCATAGGGCTAATAGCTTAGCTATTGGTTATGCCCTCTCCGGATTTTGCATATGTTGTACATATGGACCTGCAGCAATTACTATTTTAAAATTTGAATGAGTAACAGCATGGCATTTTTATTAGCGAATTAAATCATTTAGCTTTTATCCTAATTTTGTTTAAGGACAAGCAAAATTGACAGAGAGAGAGAGGGAATAGAGATTCAAGTGTGTGTTTCATTTCATTCAATAGGAGGTATTTATAGGGATACATTTGAAGTAAATAATGATACAACTTGATGGCATCTTCATTTGTAGCCTTCCATTGTGGCATCTCCATTTGCAGCTCCACATTGTGATTTGTGATGATGATTGCCACACTTGTTCCCCATTGGCATAAAGCTTGACTCACAAGTCACTATACCTATGCTATTCACTCAAATACTTATCTTATACATGACATAGACATTTTATATAATGAACAATACAACATGTTTCATATATACTACAACACTCCCCCTTGGATATTTCATGTCGATAGTATTTGTCTAAGCCGTGCGCTTCGAAATTGCCTCGTTAAAAACCTTGCCAAGTAATAAAACCATGTGGGAAAAAACAACCTTGGTCGAAGGAGAAAAAGAGTGCAACGCGCATTAAGTGTGGAGTATGTTTCTAGATACTCCCCCTGATTTATTCTCCCCCTGAAGATCATGGGAGTTCGGATAACCTTCTTAATCCGATGCTCTTCACATGCTTCTCGAAAGGGCTTTTTGGTAGCGACTTAGTAAATAAGTCCGCTACATTATCCTCTGATCGGATTTGATTTACTTCAATGTTTAGAAGTGTTTGCTGTTGCTGATTGTAGAAGAATTTCGGTGATATATGTTTAGTATTGTCACCCTTGATGAAACCTAATTTCATTTGCTCAATACAAGCTGCATTATCTTCATAAATGCATGTAGGTTTATCTGTGGTAAACTTCAAACCACAAGTTCCTCGAATGTGTCTATTTATAGACCTTAGCCATATGCATTCACGCACAGCTTCATGTAGAGCAATAATCTCTGCATGATTTGAGGAAGTAGCGACAAGGGTCTGTTTTGTAGATCTCCAAGATATCGCCGTGCTTCCCATGGTAAAGACATAACCTGTTTGGGAGCGACCTTTATGGGGGTCAGAGAGATACCCCGCATCAGCAAATCCCATCAAAACATTATTTTTATTTTGATGGAGGGGAGGAGGAGAACGTCGGTCACCATTGATGGTGTCGCCGGCGTCTACATTACGGAAGGTGGCTTTTTGCCTCATGGGGTCTGATCTCATGCTTCCGTCTTTTCTTTTCTCTTTGTAGGGATAAAACAAGCCCATATCAATCGTACCCTTTAAGTATCGAAAGATTGTCTTTATGCCAATCCAATGGCGGCGTGTTGGCGCAGAACTATGTCGAGCTAACAAGTTCACTGCGAATGAGATATCCGGTCTTGTGCATTGAGCTAAATACAATAATGCGCCTATCGCCCTTAGATAGGGTACTTCAGCCTCTAATAATTCTTCGTCCTCATCCCTTGGACGAAACGGATCTTTTGTGGGCTCAAGACTTCGGCCGATCATGGGAGTACTTACAGGCTTTGCTTTATCTTCATTAAAGCGCCTTAGTAATTTTTGAGTATATGCTGACTGATGGATCATAATCCCATCACTACGGTGCTCGAGTTCTATTCCGAGGCAAAACCGTGTTTTCCCAAGATCTTTCATCTCAAACTCGGATTCCAAATATTTAGCAGTTTCTTTTAACTCATCTAGAGTTCCAATTAGGTTCATGTCATCGACATAAACTGCTACAATTGCAAATCCGGAACTTGTTCTTTTAATGAACACGCAAGGGCATATTTCATTGTTAACATATCCCTTTCCAATCAAGTAGTCACTTAGACGGTTATACCACATCCGTCCGGATTGTTTCAATCCATATAGTGAGCGTCTTAATTTTATTGAAAACGCGCTCCGTGGTTTAGAACCACTTGATTTTGGTAATTGAAGTCCATCAGGAACCTTCATATATATCTCTGAATCTAGATCTCCATAGAGATATGCTGTAACCACATCCATAAGCTGCATGTCAAGTTTTTCGGAAACTACCAAACTGACAAGGTAGCGGAACGTTATAACGTCCATTACGGGAGAGTATGTCTCCTCGTAGTCGATTCCAGGGCGTTGTGAGAAACCTTGTGCCACAAGGCGGGCTTTATATCTCATCACCTCATTTTTCTCATTACGCTTTCTAACAAAGACCCATTTATGGCCAACAGGCTTTATATTTGGTGGTGTCAGCATTATAGACCCAAATACCTGTCTCTTTGTTAGTGAATCCAATTCAGTCTGGATCACATTTTTCCATTTAGGCCAATCCGCTCTTCGTTGACATTCTTCAACAGAGCGAGGCTCGATATCATCATATTCTATGATTCCTTTTGCAACATGATATGCAAACGCATCATCAATTGCCATAGAATTTCTATCCATCATCTCATGTACACTATTGTAATTTATGGAGATTTCTCTATTCTCTGGAGTTGGTTCTGACATTGGAGCGTCCCCCAATGATGTCTCTTGGACATAACCATAATCCGGAGTATTCTCGTGAGATGGATTATTCATATCTATGATTAATGGATTATTTTGTGCCAAACTCGCTTTCTTTCTTGGGCGAGAATCCATCGAACCTATAGGTCTCCCGCGCTTCCTGGCAGGAGCCATGGGCCTAGCCAATGTGTCACCCATAGAGGGAACGTTGGCGCCATTCTCATGTATTTTTGAGATGGCATTATGTCTTTTAGGGACATCAATCCTTGCAGGTATATTTGCAGCAGGTATGTGTGATCTCGTCACTTTAGCGATATCAGAAAACGCATCAGGCATCGATTCTGCTACGTTCTGAAGATCGAGAATTCTCTGCACTTCTTTTTCAGATTGTGCGGTTCGGGGATCAAGATGGGACAAAGTGGGGACAAACCACGACAATTCCTGTCCTTTTTGATGAACATTAGTGTTCATGTCTCCCCCTAAAGGCGGGAAGACTGTCTCATCAAAGTGACAATCCGCAAATCTAGCGGTAAATAGATCACCTGTCAAGGGTTCTATGTAGCGGATTATGGTTGGAGAGTCATAGCCAACATAAAGGCCTAATCGTCTTTGAGGACCCATTTTAGTGCGCTGTGGTGGCGCAATTGGCACATAGACTGCACACCCAAATATGCGTAAATGTGAGATATTAGGCTCATACCCAGTTACCATCTGGGACGCAGAAAAAGGTTGGGTGGCAGTGGGCCTTAGACGAATAAGCACAGCTGCGTGTAATATTGCATAGCCCCAAGCAGAAATAGGGAGATTGGTGCGCATAACCAATGCCCTAGCAATCATTTGAAGTCTTTTAATGGCAGCTTCTGCGAGACCATTTTGGGTATGTACATGAGGGACAGGATGTTCAACCTCGATCCCAATGGACATGCAATAATCATCAAAAGTTTTTGATGTAAATTCCCCAGCATTGTCAAGACGAATTGACTTAATAGGATGATCAGGGTGGTGAGCCCTTAACTTAATGATTTGTGCTAGGAGTTTAGCAAATGCAGCATTTCTTGTGGATAAGAGCATGACATGTGACCAACGTGTCGATGCATCAACCAACACCATAAAATATCTAAATGGTCCACAAGTTGGATGTATAGGTCCACAGATATCACCTTGTATTCTTTGCAAGAATGGTATATTTTCTTTAATGTCTTTTGCATAGGATGGTCTCGATCCTACTTTTGCTAAAGAGCAAGCTTTGCAAAACGAATGATATGCTTCAGAAGTAATTCTTTGAACCTTTCTTTGGTTCGTACTTCCTTTTGTTTTAAAGAATGGATGTCCGTGTGAAGTTTTTAATATACGGAGCATCATATCTCGACCTGGGTGTCCCAAACGGTCGTGCCAAAGTTTGTATGTGTCAGAATCCCATAAATTTTCATTCATGACATGGTTGGATTCAATGACTCTAATAGTGGTTGCGTACAATCCACTAGAGCGACACATGAGTTTCTCTAATACTCGTGTATTTCCGTAGTTATTAGAGGTGATGTAAAGGAACTCTTGTCCATTCTCACAATGTGTTTTCACATGAAAATCATTGGCTCTTATATCTTTAAAACTTAATAGGGTTCTTCCAGCCCTTGGAGCATATAAAGCTTCGGCGACATTAATATTTGTGCCATTCGGCAATAGAAATTGAGCTGGTCCACGACCATGAATCAATTGAGATGGTCCTGCCATCGTGGTCACTGAAGATTGACTAGGAGTCATCCATAAGAATAATTGCCTATGTCGTAATATAGTATGTGTGGTGCCACTATCAAGAAGGCATTCCAATTCTCCCGAAGACATACTGAAAAAATAAAGTTCGGAATATTAACACATGTCAATGACATTGATAATGCGATACTTTATTAATAGGGAAAATAGTCAATGATTACATCAAAGTTTCCAAAGTTTATTCCAATATAAAATTAAACTTTATACAAATTGTAATTGCTCAATCCGTTTGGTAATTCCAATAAAATATGACCAGGTAAGTAGAGAGATGTTGGTGGAGCGAGGCTCGCTTAAATACCCCGATCTCAATTACTTGCCTAGACATCATACTTCATTGGGTACGCCACATGAGAAAGAGTCAATTCAATTGTTATTTGACTAAGGCACATTTGCCGTTTTATTGGAAAATAGAAAAGACTATTTTAATCAAAGTCTGCGGCATCCTCGTGCTTTTCATTTTCAGCTTTGAAGTCTTTTATGGTGAGAATAACATCTTCACCATCTTCTTCTTCAGCAAGGTGAGCTTCTTGCTCCCTCATTTCCCTGTACTCCTTGTAGCGTGCAGCTAGTTGATTTCTTGCTTGGCATTGCTTAAACCAATGCTCGATTGATCCACACCTATGACACACGTCATTGTGGTTGACTTTCTTTATTTGAGGTGCACGTTGTGGATATTCCCTAGGCGGGTTGTTGCTGCTACTACCACGGCGTATTATGCGACCTCCACGGCCCACAGTGTTACGGCCCATGGTGTTGTTATATTCTCTTTTCCCACGTGTGGAATTGCCACCACGTGTGCCCGCTCCAAAGTTGCGGTTTCCTTCCTTATTGGGGCGGTTGTATGGACCCATTCGTCCGTCATGTCCCCTGTTATTAGGGTATACATGCCCCTTATTAGTAGGGTACCGCTCCTTGCGCCCTTTCTTGGGTGCATTATAATTTGCCTCATGAACGCTTTTGGTTCCTACGGGCCTTGAATTATAATTCTTCACAAGGATATTGTTGTGCTTCTCAGACACCGACAAAATATTGATAAGCTCATTGAACTTCGTAAGTCGTCCAGCATTAAATTCAGTGCGATATTGCTTTGATAGTATAATTGCTGCGACGGGGAAGGTGGAGAGAGTCTTCTCAATTAGCTCTTCTTCTGTGAGAGGTTTTCCACAGAACTTCAGCATGGCTTTTAGCCGAAGAGCTTCTGAATTGTATTAAGCAACAGACTTGAAGTCGGAGAAGCGTATATTGTTCCATTGAACCTTCAAGTCAGGGAGGAGGGAATCTTGGATATTATCAAAGCGTTCTTCTAGCGCTACCCATAGGTCCCTTGCATCTTTGATGGACATATACTCTAATCTGAGTGCTCTGTCCATATGGCGTCGCATCAAGATAATTGCTTGTGCATGCTTTATGGGTGTTCGTTGGAACACAAGGCCCGCGTTTGGTGCCTGGATTATGGGCAATATCCCTTTTGATGTGAGATGGTTCTCAACGTCAGTTTTCCAACTATGGTAATCCGAACCAGTTGAGTCAAGGATTTGAAATTCGAGTCTAGGTTCATTCGACATCCTTGAAATATAAGAAGAAAAAGATGTATTAGTTTCGGAGTTTAAAACTTCCACGAAAAACTAAAACAATAAGATTTCCGAGCTATGCTACCAAGAAATCAATTTCCAAGAATATTTGGATTAGACCGAAACAATGATGTTTAATAGGGTCATAAGTCGATGCTTGCGGACGCTCTTAGTCCGAATATTATGAACACTCTTAGTTCATTGACTACGAACGCTCTTAGTTCGTTTAGCGTGAATTTCTATAATTCCGCTTTTTAATTGTAAGTTCCCAAAAAGAAAAAGGAGGAGAAAAATAAATAAAAACTCAAAAGCGGGAACTTTTAGTAAAGAATACCTTGAAATAGTGTTGTCGGAAATGACCGAAAAAGTTGCCCAAAAGTTGCCGGAAAAGTCACCGGAAAATGGCCGGAAAAGTCGCCGGAAAAGTTGTCGAAAAGTCGCCGGAAAAGTGTCCGGAGAGTGGCCGGAAAAGTTGCCGGAGAAGTGGCCGGAAAGTGGCCGGAGAGTTGCCGGAAAGTTACTCGACAGATCTGTCGACAGCTGCTCGGCAGATGGCTCGGCAGCTGCTGCGCAGGTCCTCGGCGGGTGCTCGGCAGCTGCTGCGCAGGTCCTCGGCAGGTGCTCGGCAGCTGCTGCGCAGGGGCTTCGGCAGGACTCGGCAGGTGCTGTCGGCAGGTGCTGCGCAGGGGTCTCGGCAGGTCTCGGCAGCTGCTCGGCAGCACTTCGGCAGGGGCTCGGCAGCACTTCGGCAGGTCTCGGCAGCACTTCGGCAGGGGCTCGGCAGGACTCGGCAGTTCTCGGCAGCTGCTCGGCAGGGGCTCGGCAGGACTCGGCAGGTCTCGGCAACTGCTCGGCAGCACTTCGGCAGGACTCGACAGCGGTCCGGCAGCGGTTCAATTTTTCCGGTGGCCGGTTCAGGCGGTTTCCGGCCGGTTCTGGAGGTTCTAAAACCGGTTCTGGGCTTCTTGGATCAAGGGCTTTGATATGAGCTAGGGTTTGGAGGTTTTTTGTTGGTTTGGAAAAATGACTTCGATCGGATTTTGAACTCCTCTACTCTTTTCAATTTCGATTCTAATTCTAGAGCAATTTCGTGCTGATAACGTGTTTAAGGACAAGCAAAATTGACAGAGAGAGAGAGGGAATAGAGATTCAAGTGTGTGTTTCATTTCATTCAATAGGAGGTATTTATAGGGATACATTTGAAGTAAATAATGATACAACTTGATGGCATCTTCATTTGTAGCCTTCCATTGTGGCATCTCCATTTGCAGCTCCACATTGTGGTTTGTGATGATGATTGCCACACTTGTTCCCCATTGGCATAAAGCTTGACTCACACGTCACTATACCTATGCTATTCACTCAAATACTTATCTTATACATGACATAGACATTTTATATAATGAACAATACAACATGTTTCATATATACTACAACAAATTTGACATTCTTATTTATGCTTTTGAGTTTTGTTGGTTAAATTTCTGAATTGGTTGGTTCTGCAATCGGTGTTCTATGTTTGAGTTAATTCCGAATGGATGCACTTCTTTTCCGTCCCTAGCCTGGCCACTATGGTTCTAAGTAGTAACATATATGCATGATTTGTTAGCAAAGAGTTGACAGATGAAATTTTGGACTCCTCACTTTGTTTGTTGGAACAATGTTATCCTTTTTGCTCCTTGCTCATTGATTATATTTCATTAGCCTTTCTCACTGATTATAACTGGTCCTATAACTGATATGTCAATGCTTTTCTCACTGCTTATAATTGACACCAAGTCTCTTCAACTTAATTTAAATCATGTTGAATTGGAATCTTTTTGAGCAAAGTCTCACACTTGCTTTGCTGGTATCTTCTATTATGTGCAGGAGGAATGTGTTAAATGGTTACAACATGGAGAAGACTGTAAAAGTACTTGGGCTCCCTCCCTCTATGAACTAGAGAACTTCATTTGATTACTATTAGTTGTTAGTTCAGTTAGAAAGCAATTGATAATTGTTATATAACTTGAACGAAGTGATATACCCGCAGCAAAGCGCGGGATCTCTAACTAGTTTCTAAATAGTAGTCACATTTTGCAGTTCGTCTAGTCATGTTTCTCCTGCATTAGTTCAGTCAGGGTCCCATGAACAGAAATTGATTTGGAATTGCATGCAAAATGTAGACATTTATAGGGATTATCTAGTATATATATGGTACAGTTGTTACACTAATACATCATAAGCTGAAAGCTACATTATCTTGAAAGAAAGCCAAGTTCTTGGCCTAATCAAACGCAGAAGGAACTCTTGGCCTGATTAATTAAACTTCTTTAATGCCAAACAAACCAGGAAGAGGAGGAATACTCTGCTCATTTCTGAAGAAGTTATGTGGATCAACCTTGCTCTTCACTTGTGCAAGCCTCTTGAAATTGTTTTTGAAGTACTTTCTCCCCCAACTACTCGCTTCTATGTAGCTTGTGTTAGTGCCTTTGTTGTTGGTCCCCAACTGAAGATCCTTGTAATTGATGTAGGCACCCCTTGGAGAATTTGAAACATAGGGCTTCATAAACCCATAAAGCATATTCATCCAATTCATATGCTTGTTGGCTTCACTGACCTCATTCACATCCCACTTCACAATGTACTGTATGTTGTACAGATTCCCCTTCCTATGAGGAAATGGAATTTCGAATTCCGAAATCTCAGCCATCTTTCCACCATAGGGATCCAGTATCATAAAAGCTAGTTCTTCTAGCATGAACCTTTCCCAAATCCCTCGTAGCCCGATTTCTGGAATAGGGTTTATTACAAAGTCGGATTTGGCCTTGAAATTGCTCTTATAGAGTGCCTCCCTAGACAACAAGACCTCCAAAGGCTGCTCTTTTTTGTACCCAGCAAAGTACTGAGCAGATTGGACCCAACTCATTTCAATGCAGTCTTTTGCCGCCAAACCCAACTCTGGAAAGCTCTGTTTCATCAATGGCATTAGTGTCTCAATCCCTCCTAGAAACAAAGAATTGAAAGCGGCTTGGACTTGTTTCTGACTCCCACTCCCAACATTCTGAAGGATGACTCTCATGAAAAGATCCTCATGGAACTTGTCTGCAATGTACTGCCACCTATTCACAAGGCTACTTCCACCTTGTGATATTAACTTGTTAACTGTAAAACCAGTCACAACTTTTGGGACCTGAACCAATTTGATCTTCCATGAAACTATGATCCCAAAACTTGCTCCTCCACCTCCTCTAATGGCCCAAAACAGATCCTCCCCCATTGTTTTTCTGTTCATGATTTTCCCATTAGCATCAATTAAAATAGCATCTATGACATGGTCAGCTGCTAGGCCATGTTTCCTAATCAAGGTCCCAAATCCACCACCACTAAAATGACCACCAATTCCAACAGTTGGACAAATCCCAGCTGGGAATCCATGGACGTCACTTTTCTTCGCAATGCTATAGTAAAGCTCACCTAGCGTAGCTCCTGACTGAACCCAAGCTGTTTCATCTACAAGGTTGACATCAATTGACTTGAAGTTGATCATGTCAATGATGATGAATGGCGTCTTGCAGAGATATGAGAGCCCTTCATAGTCATGGCCTCCACTTCTGACCCTGATTTGTAGGCCACGTTTTCTGCTGCAAAGCACAGCTGATTGGATTTCGGACTCGTTGAAAGGTGTGAGAATGAGGAGAGGCTTTGATGTGGAGTTTAGCCATCTAGGATTTTGTTCTGAGGATTTCAAGATAGATGAATACGAAGATGAGTTTGAGGTGTGGATGATTTGAGACGTTTCGGTGTAGTCACCGAGTTGAGTTGTCATGCACAGCCTGAGAGTTTCAGTGGTTGGATCAGAACTTGCACATGAAACTAAACTCAGGAACAAAGAAAGCAATAGTACTAAGAATTCCATCTCTTCCAGAATTGAGCTTTGAGTCTCAGTTTGGCTACACATATATCTGCGTCATGCACTTATATGCTTAATTAGTTCGGCTTGTTATTCTGCTAAACTGCATAGAAACAAAGAGCTAAAGTGAAATTAGTGATGATTACTATGCAGTAAACAAGGATCTACCAGTTTGGGTTTTTATATATACTTCTGTCGGTTATCAGCATTTAAAGTTACCACTAGCCGTTCCTTGTTCAAATGCCAAGTAACCCACAGTGTGTCAACATGTAAGTTGCCCCAACCTCTTGTACTTTTGGCCATTTTTTCATGGATATTGCTAAACAATCACCGAGTCCCAATCTACACCAGAAGAGATCTACAAAAGGTCTGATGCCCTTATAAGTTAAACTGTCAAAAATTTCTACTAATTTAACACGGTAACTCAAACCAATTTACTGTAATTAATTGAGGTAGCTAGCTGCTTACTTCTTTATCATTGGAATTTGGTTAAAGCTTATGGGACTTCCATATGCTTTGTGTTGCATGCAAAGTAGCTATGTGTCAAATTGCATATACATGCACTACTAGTTCTCTCTGTCTATTTCTTCTGGGTTTCTTCTGGCCTCCTATGGCCAGCAAGCATGTGAATTGGTCATGCTGCTGACATTTTCAATAGTGACGTGGCAGCTGATTAGGATGCCAAGTCAGTTAATATGCAAGGCTTCTGTCTTAATTTTATAATCAAAGCATTTTCCAACATTTTTGACCTGCTCTACTTCTTAATGGTAGAAGTGTAGAAGTAGGAATTATTGCTTTGATGTAAGCACACACCCAAAAGAGGGATTTTCATACAGCTGTTTGATAATTTTGTCCACATGGTCGACTAACCATCAATTTTGATCTAAAGTCTCTGTATGTAGTTTTAGTGCTTATATAGCTTTCCAAATTATGGTGGAGCTGCCTTTCATTTCTTTCTTAATTCTAATCCTTATTAGTTATTACTAATACTAAAATCAAAAGACTAATGGATTCTAACTATGCAAATATACATGACACTGATGACAGAGATCAAAGTCTCAAGTTAGTATCCATTTTCTTGTACAGAAGAAACTGAAAGAAGAAAAAGGTTTATCAATCCAATTCAAGTCCAGCTATTACATTAAGATGATACAGAAAAAACCTGTCCTCTATCTCATTCCAATTTTGATCTCTCTCATTGTCCCTGTAAGGGTCTCTTCGTTGATTTACTGCTATATTGGTTTCTGGTGGTATTAGTTCTATTTCAGATCACAAGAGCACTTCAACGTCTTCATTGCTTTTCAATTCTAATCCTTTACTACTAGAACTGAGGAGATGATTGTTACTTGGTATAAATCACCGAGAGGCACATTTCAAAAGTTCAATCACACCACAAGGATGGACTATAAGAGTACAAGCAGAGTGCAAAGTATCTCACTGATGCGGTACATAATAAGATTATGTCAATTACTGTGGTCCAGGAAGATGGTCAAAGTATGAATGCAATGATACGCAATCCATTCATGCACAGCAATGAATGGACATTTACCTCACCTTGATTACCATCTTAATTTCTCTGATTAACTATTAGTATCTATGTTCCTTAGTTGTCAATTGCTTGATCTTAGGATCTTAATTGTATTAATTGTAATTGCTGACCTATAGGATCTAAACTGATCATCAGTCCTATACTGATTGTAATAGCAGATCTTTAGGATCTAAATTGATCCTCAGTCCTGTATATAAGTTGAAACACGTCAATGAGAAATCATGAAAAATATTCTTTATGGTATCAGAGCCTCTGTCTAGCGACATCCTCTTCCTCTTTTTTTTTTTTTTTTTTTTCATATCAAAAGGCCGCTCCAAATACCACCACTACCACAACCACCTCAAATTTCCTCACCATCAAGCTCGATCGGACTAACTACTCATTATGGGTAGTTCAAATCACTCCCTTATTCAAGAGCCGCAACCTCATGGGTTTTGTTAATGGCACAAACCTTGTCCTGATGTCTTTCTCCATAATGAAGCTGGTGATTTAACTGACACAGTTAACCCAGCGTACGAAGAATGGATGGCTACTGATCAAATGATCATCAGATGGATCAATGGCTCCCTCACACCCTCTGTTCTTGCCACCGTCTCACGCTCCATCAGCTCGCACACTACCTGGACGTCACTAGTAAAGCGCTATACTTCTCAACACAACAATCGAAATCTCGAACTTCGCGGAATTAATCTGCTCCGCAAAACTCGAGGTGACTTGTCTATTTCTGATTATTGAGACAAAATTAATTAAATTGCTGATACTCTTGCCTTATCTGGCCATCTTGTTGATGATTATGATTTAATCTTCATTATTATGAATAATGTTGGACCTTTATATGAGAATACTATAAGCTTACTTTTGCTCAGGCATGTGAAACGCCCATTACCTTTGATGCTCCTGAGGCATTGCTATTGAGTGTTGAAAGCCACTTGAAGAATTAAGCTCTTGTTGGCTTGGAGTCCATCACCAATGTCCTCCTCACTCACAAACATCTTGTTGGTGGAACTCGTGGACATGGATCATTCCCTAGACCTCACCGACGCTCAAGTTGCCCTAACGCCTATGGTCGCAATTCCTTTTCTAGCCCATTTACAAGAGCCTGATTCTTTGAGCGGCTTTCAGCACTCAATAGCAATGCCTCAAGAGCATCATAAGTAATGGGAGTTTCACGTGCCTGAGTAGAGCTTATAGTATTCT
Organism: Rosa rugosa; assembly: GCF_958449725.1. Classification (NCBI taxonomy): domain Eukaryota; kingdom Viridiplantae; phylum Streptophyta; class Magnoliopsida; order Rosales; family Rosaceae; genus Rosa; species Rosa rugosa. The sequence continues at coordinate 61,766,872 of NC_084821.1, read as the reverse complement.
CATATAATGGTCCACATTATTCATAATAATGGAGAATAAATCAGAATCATTAAAAGAATGGCCAGATAAGGAAATAGTATTAGTAATTTGATTAATTTTGTCTAAATTAATAATCAGACATGGACAAATCACCTCCGGTTGTGATGAGCAGATTGCTATGAAATTGGAGAATTAGATTGTGATGTTGAGAAGCATAGCGTTTTGCTAGTGACGTCCAGGTGGTGTGTGAAGGAGACGGCGACAAGAACAGAGGGTGTGAGGGGGCCATTGATCCAGTATTTGGTCAGTAGTCATCCACTCTTCGTACGTCAGATTGACGGCCTCAGTTAAATCACCAACTTCATTCTAGAGAAAGGCATCAAGACAAGGTTTTGAGCCATCAACAAAACCCACGAGGTTGCGGCTCTTAACTTCATTCTGGAGAAAGGCACAAGACAAGATTTGAGCTACCCATAGTGAATAGTTAGTCCGATGGAGCTTGATGGTGAGGAAATTGGAGGTGGTGGTGTTTGGAGCGGCCATTTGATCTAGAGGAAGGGAAATAAAAAAAGTGTAAGAGGGTGTTGCTAGACAGAGGCTCTGATTTTTCATAAAGAAGACTGGGAGAAAATGTTCATTATTTTTCATTGATGTGTTTCAAATTATATACAGGACTGAGGATCAATTTGGATCCTAAGGATCTACTATTACAATAAGTACAGTATATGACTGATGATCAGTTTAGATCTTATAGGTCAGCAATTACAATCAATACAATTAAGATCCTAAGATCAAGCAAATGGAGTAGCCATTCGTGCACTCTTTGCTAATTGGTGTTTGTTAGAATACATAGATTTTGTGGAGAGTCCTGAGATTATTTCAGGATATTCTCTTTATGCTTATTGTAATATGGGGTTTAGGCTTTACGTCCCCCCCTTGTATTCTGCAATTTCATTAATCAAGGCTTGAGGGCAGCCGCACCAGCCCTATTTAAAAAAAAAAAAAAAAAAAATCCTAAGATCAAGCAATTGACAACTAAGGAACATAAATATTAATAGTTGATAATCAGAGAAATGAAGATGATAATCAAGGTGCGGTAATTGCCCATTCATTGCTGTGCGTTAATGGATTTGCATAAGCATTGATGTTCTTCATGACGTAAAATAGTAAATTGGTTTGAGATTAAGTAAAAATTTGATTCTCTCCTATGTAAGAAAGGGAAAAAAAAAAAGAACGAAATCATTGATTCCAAATCAAATGTAATTATTACGTGAAGATTGAGTGCAGTAGAAATTCCTCTATCTCATGAGTCATGAGGTCCAAATCCAAACAAGCTATTACATGAAGATTAATACAATAAAAATTAAACATGTCCTCTGTCATGTACCGTCTTTATATGTAGCATTTGTAGAGTACCAATTTTGCTACAACGTACCGAAGATGTTCACTCTCTAGTCTCAAAGAAAAAATGGTACAATGCTTTGCTAATTCTTGAAGAAGTTTTTATAATCAACCTCACCTTAGATATTTGCCAGTTCCTCAAAATTTCCCTTGAAGTATTTTTCACCCCAAACCTTGGATTCCAAGCGAGTCCAATTCACATTTCTCCCAATGTCCAAATCCCTATAATTGACATATGCAGAGTCAAGAAGTTTGAGAGAATGAATTGTTCTTATTGATATTCACCTCATAACTGAGGATTATATAGACAGTTTTTCAGAAAAATCTGTTGCTAATCATAGATAGGAAATGCTAACTCCACTAATGATATTGCTAACTCCACCAATGATATTGCTAACTCCACTAAGATAGTGCTAACTCTACTAATGAAAGTGTCTACCACTAATCTCTCTACCACTCATGACACTCCTCCTCAAGTTGGCGCATACACATCAACCATGCCCAACTTGCTTAGTGAGTCATAAAACGCCTTCCTGGAAACTCCTTTGGTAAGTATATCTGCAAGTTGCTCTTCAGTTGGAACAAAAGGAAAGCTAATAATTTTGGCATCCAGCTTCTCCTTTATAAAGTGACGATCAATCTCCACATGCTTAGTACGATCATGTTGTATTGGATTCTGTGATATGTCAATGGTTGTCTTGTTGTCACAATACAACTGCATAGAACTTTTGAGTTTGAAACCCAGATCACTTAACAGATTTCTCAGCCACAGTAATTCACACACTCCGTGAGCCATACCTCTATACTCGGCCTCAGCTCTAGATCGTGCCACAACTTTCTGTTTCTTACTCTTCCATGTAACCAAATTACCTCCCACAAAGGTAAAGTAACCTGATGTTGACCTCATGTCTGTAATATTTCCAGCCCAATCTGCATCTGTAAAGCCACAAACCTCAAGGATGTTGTTGTGTTTAGAAAACAATACTCCCCTTCCTGGAGCTGACTTCAAGTACTTTAAAATTCTCATAACAGCATCCATGTGACTCTCACTTGGGTTATGCATGAATTGACTCACCATACTCACTACATATGCAACATCTGGTCTAGTATGAGCCAAATAAATCAAGCGCCCAACTAACCTCTGATAGCGAGCTCGATCAGTAGGTACCTGATCTGGATACTCAGCTAAACAATGATTCTGCTCAATAGGAGTATCAATAGGTCTACAATCCAACAAACCTGTTTCTGTTAGCAAGTCAAGAACGTACTTCCCCTGGCTACCTCAATTCCTAAGAAGTACTTAAGTTCACCCAAGTCCTTCATCTCAAACTTAGAGGCTAGCTGTCTCTGCAGTCTATCCATCTCAACAGTATCATTGCCGGTGATTACCATATCATCCACATAAATAATTAGAGCTGTTACCTTCCCTTGTTGATGCTTGAGGAACAAGGTATGATCTGAGTTGCTCTGTTTGTAACCAACCTTCCGCATGAATTGTGAAAATCTCCCAAACCAAGCACGAGGCGATTGTTTGAGACCATACAGAGACTTTCTCAATTTGCATACAAAATCACCAGGAGAAGCAACTACATACCCAGGTGGAAGGCTCATGTACACTTCCTCGGTTAACTCTCCTTGAAGAAATGCATTCTTGACATCAAACTGTCGGAGTGGCCAGTTTAAACTAGCAGCAAATGAGAGCAGAACCCGAATAGTGTTCATCTTGGCAACATGAGCAAACGTTTCATCATAGTCTATACCATACGTCTGAGTAAACCCCTTTGCTACAAGGCGTGCTTTGTACCGATCACTACTAGAATTTTGGCCTTAGACATCACGTCATTTAAATCGGTTCAGAAAACACGTGATGTGAAAAATATATTCTAACATCGATTTCTGAAAAACCGATTTCTATATATATAATTAACATCGTTTATTACTGTTGACCGATGTCTATATTTTGATTCCAAAATTTTCAAAAACGCAGAAAGACTAGGCGGCAAACAAAATTTTCCTACTTTACCTCACTCACTTTATCTCCAACATTCACACGCATACTCTCACTCTTCCCCGATACCCTATCCCTCTCGTCCTTCACCTCACCCCTCTCTCTCTCTCTCTCTATCTCTCTCTCCCCGTCCTAATCGAGCCAAAACCACAAAACCCTAGAACGAATTCGGAGAGATTTCGTTGTAGCTCCTCTTGGAGGTGGACTGGACGGAGATGTGTGGCCGTGCTTCTAGTCATCGCAAGAGGACGTGCAACTTGGCCTTGACTTGTCGAAGGAAGGCGAAGACGATGGTGGCTGCGGTGAGTCCACACTGGTGGTCGGAGATCGGTGACGGGGGAGAGAGAGTCCTCCAGATCCACTTTCTCTCTCCTCCATCTCTCTCTTGTCTGTGCTTTTCTCTGGTCTAGTCCTCTGGTCCTCTCCGGAAACCTAACTTTGATTGAGGTAAAAATTTCAGCTAATCTATCCAGTTAAATCTCTGGGCCTTTATCAATTTTCAGCTTTGTTGTTTGATTGGTTAGTTCGGAACTGGGAGGAAGCTCAATCAGTTCGCTCAACATCATAATTAAAGCCCTTGCAGAGTATATTCACATATCCACCCTAAATTGGATTTCTTTGTTGTTTGAGTGTAAATGTTGGTTGGGTTTTGGTAATCTTGATATTGAACTGGTTGGTTGTGTGTGCAATGTGCAATATGCAGTGAAGTGAGCCTGCGCAATCAAAGACTGCATTTGGTTTACAATGGAGTTGAGGTATATACTATCATTTGTTAGTTTCTTCTCTAGCAGTTTCAAGTTTAATGCATTTGGTAGTATACACACCTAGATAATAAAATTGATATGCTATGCTGTTTCCTATGGTACCATTAGATTGGTGGCGGAAGTCTGAGAATTTATAAACGTGAGGTGCAGCAAAAGGTTTTGGAAATTGTTGGCATCTCCAAATGAGAATTTATAAATGGAAGTTGTTGTCGAGTAAGCTAGTCAGGCAGAGTACTTGGCTTATTATTTAGTGTTTGTCCATGTCAATAAATTGTTTGCATTCACGATGTTAATGCTTGTATCCAACTTTGTTTGATTTCTCTTAGATAAACTAGACAGTTCATGTCTATGTATTTGGTAATTCGAATAACTGGATTTTGATTCTTTCTTTTACAGCTTTAATGTCCCAAGCTGTGCAGTACTTCTACTAGATTAAAGCTTCACATACTTTGGTGAGTTGTGCTTGGCAAGTTTGTGTCTTTATTGGTCTCTTGCTCAGTTATACTATATGGGTTTTGATTTCTAGGCTTAGTTTTGGCTGATTGCTCCCAGTTTGGAACTGGGTTTCTTTTATTCAAATTGCAAGTGTATGATATAGTTGCATATCTCTTTAGGTTTGATGAATGGGGTCTTTGGTTTTGTGGGGTTGACACGGAGAGTGGCTTTTGGGGCTTGTCTATATATTATGGGCATATTTTCTTCATGTGGGGTCTTAGAAATTTTCATTTATGCAGCACAACATGTGTGATTCTCTTAAAGGGAATAGCACAATATGATCTTTGCTTCAGTATTTTATTAGATTTTCTGCAATATATTCTGGTAGATTCCTCAGATTTCAGTTCAATTTTGTAATAATTTTTTTGTTGGTAGTTGATGTTTGGTTGTCCATAACTATAATAAACTTAAATTTGGGATCTTTCTCTCATTTATTCCCATACTTTGCCCAAATAAAAAGAGATACTTGTTGTCTACCGTTTTGGTGGTTTCTTCAACTGATATCGAGATGCTGTTTTTAGTTGCAGGTTTTCAAACTTCAACAGTATAAAAGAAGTCTATACAATAAATTTGGTTGATGTGTACATGTTGGGTTTGGAACTTGAAGCTTTATAGATGTTAAGAGGGTCTTTGAAGTCTATATCATACACATATTGTTAGGCTAATGCTGTGAAAATTCTCTTTGCCTAGAGAGAAGGATGTCTGCCCATGATAGTAGCTTTGGGTTAAAAGAGTGAGTAGCTCATGAGAGTTATTATTGGTTATCCCAAATGAGTTATTAGGAATTCATGCTGTTTATCAGTTCATTATTCTTGAATATATATATATATATATATATATATATATATATATAATTAATACTTCTCTGCTTTCCTTTTCAGGTAGAAGCTTTAAAAATGGCCCAGAGTCTTCACTTTACAGAAGAGGTTCGATCTACAAAATGTCATCTAGGTGATTTTAAGGTTAAGATAGAGTTTGACGACCTGAAGAATAAGGCCCTTCATACGTGCAGTTGCTTGAGTTCCCTTGTTAGTCAAATTGAGAGGTAAAGCATCTGTTCCTCCTCAATATGATGCAATGTGACAAAAAGCACCATGATATGTACTGCCTTGTGTTATATGAATAGCTTAAGTTTCCTTCTCAAGCTATTCTATATGGATGTTGGGTTGTTAAGAGGTAGAGAAACAGCAAGTGCAGTATAACGACTTGTTGTAGAATAATCATAAGGAGTTATCTAGGAAAATGATAATCCAATTAGTTTTTCACTTTGTTATTTCTTAGGCTGATATTGCTGATAAGGTGTATCATCGGGGTTGCATTTTCTTTGTAGGATCAACTTGCAAAAGAACAGAGCAAAGCAGAGGCATTATTAGCTATTGTATATGGAGAAGTTTAGAAGACTTCAATCTTGTTCTTTTCTTTTGCTGTTGTATATGGAGAAGTTTAGGCCATACGTCCCCTTCTCCCTACTCTTTGTACTCTTTTTATCAATAGTATTAATGAGAATTTTCTTTTGCTTACCACTGGTATTCTCATTGTGAAACTTCTCTAGCAAAGAAACTGATTTAGTAATCACTTCTAAAATAGAAATTGAAGCAAAAAGAACGAAAACATACAACAATTTGAAATAACAAACTGATGTTATAAATGACAAAGGACATCAGTTCTATCTATAAAACATATGTCTAATACTGATATATAAATCAATTTCTTATGTAAAACGATGTCATAGTAGGAAACAAAATCAGTTTTGTATAAATCAAACGATGTCTAGAGTCATTTTATACATCGGGAGCTTATAAGAAACTGATGTCTAGAGTCATTTTTAACATCGGCTAAAAACCGATGTCTGGGATTTCCTGATCTTTAACATCACCCACTAAGACATCGGATGGTTTTTTTTTTAACATCGGTTTCTGGCCGATGTCTAAGGCAAAAATCCTATTAGTGGATATTCACTGATCCATCTGCATTATGTTTCACAGTAAACACCCAACGACAACCTACAGCCTTCTTGCCTTGTGGTGACGACACAAGTTGCCAAGTATTGTTCTTCTGCAATGCCTCCATCTCTTCCTCCATTGCCTTCCTCCACCTTGAATCCCCCAATGCATCCTGCACTCTGTTAGGTATTGATACAGCAGATATTTGATTCACAAATGATTCATATGACCTAGACAACCTCCTAGTGGACATATAATTGGCTACTGGATATTTTGATTTGGCAGTAAGAGTAGGTTCATATCTTTTGGCTGATTGACCTCGAGTGGTCCTATTTGGTAACACATATTTCTCAACATTAGACTCACTATTGCTAGTACCAGTGGATGGACATACCTCAAATGGGTGATCTTCAGTACCAGGGAGTTGTGGGTCAGAGGTAGAAGTGATGGCAGGAGCTTCTGTTTCTGGAGGTGATGAGCTAATGCTCTCAACTGGATCGGTCAAAATACCTCCTGCCTGTGCGACATCTTCTCCGCTTCCTGATTCCTGCCCCTCTTCATGATACAGCTCTTCAAAATATGAATTCTCCCCCTGAAGAGCTGTATCTGAGGGGGGAAAATAACTCATGTCCTCAAAGAAAGTAACATCCATAGTGACATAGTATTTTCTGGTTGGTGGATGATATCACTTGTACCCTTTCTGATAACCTCCGTAGCCCACAAACACACACTTAAGCGCTCGGGCATCCAACTTAGACTGCTGGTTTTTAGGAATATGGACAAACGCAACACAACCAAAGACACGAGCTGGAAGATTATGAAATGAAGGTAAGGAGACATGAGATGCAAGAACCTCAAATGGAATTCTTCCCTGAAGGACACTAGATGGAAGACGATTGATAAGATGGGAGGAAGTATGTACAGCATCGCCCCAAAGATACTTAGGCATATGAGCACTAAAGAGAAGGGCACGAGCCATATCAAGTAAATGACCGTTTTTCCTTTCAGACACTCCATTTTGTTCTGGTGTTTGTGGACATGTGGTTTGGTGAACAATCCCATGGGTTTCGAAAAACTCTTGGAAAACATGATTAACATATTCCCCCCCCCCCCATTGTCAGAACGAAGGACTTTAATAGTGCTATGGTATTGTGTTTGAACAAGGGTACGAAAAGTTTGAAAAGCTGGAAAGACTTCATCTTTGGTTTTAAGAAGAGCAACCCATGACAATCTCGTACAATCATCAATAAATAACACAAAATATCTTATACCGGACACAGTGGGTTCTCGAGAAGGTCCCCAAACATCAGAATGAATCAACTCAAAAGGAATAACACTTTTATTAGAAACAATAGGAGAATAAATAGCACGATGACTCTTGGCCAAGACACATGTTTCACAATGAAAAGCAGACTCATCCACACCAATAAACAGAGTAGGCATGGTTTTTCTCATAAGACTAAAAGAGGGATGCCCTAAACGGCGATGCCACAACCAAATTTCACTTAGCTTATCAGAATTCGAAGTCAAAGCGGCGCGGGAATGTGCTCTTGGTTTCTCCCCTGCGTATGTCTGATCCAGATGGAACAACCTGCCCCTCAGATACCCCCGACCGATTAACTCCCTGGTGAGAAGATCCTGAAAAATCACATACACAGGATAAAAGGTTACGAAGCATTTAGACTCAGTATTCAATTGTGGGACAGATATCAAGTGATGAGACAAGTCAGGCACATATAACACATTATGAAGTTCTAAAGTGGGAGTAATACGCACTGACCCTGACCCTAACACATGAAAAGCTTCACCATTGGCATTGGTGACATAGGACACTGAAGGGGAAGACAATTCAGTAAAATACGATTTATCATAAGTCATATGATCGGAGGCACCAGAATCAATAATCCATGTATCAGAACCAACAAAGTTAGAAACCTTTAAAGCCATACCAATCTTACCACGACCAGCTATAGATGTTGTAGGAGCAGCCCCACCTGCTGTATGATGATCCTGTCCAGCCACTCCATAGAAATCTGGGTATTGGACCAATTGAACAGCAGCTGTTTTTGCCTTAGGACGATAGCCTTGCTTTTGAGGTTTAAGGTGTGGGTTTAGTTTCCAGCAAGTCGCTCGAACATACCCAACATCATTCCAATAAGTACATTGCGGACGAGGGCGATTAGGAAAGCCTGGTGGAGGTCCTTGCTGATAAAGTGGGACTGATCTTTGTTGTTGGAGAAATGGTGCTGGTGATTTTGCTTGAATGGCTAGGCTAGACACTACAACCTGTGCATGTTTGATACTGTCCTGTTGAGACTCATCCTTGCAGATGTATGTAAAAGCTGTGTTTAGACTAGGAGGGTCTGTCATTCTGAGCAATTCTCCCTTAGCATTGCTATGCTTATCATCAAGCCCTCTCAAGAATACATGAACTCTTTCAAGTTCCTTCTCCTTCTGGTACCACACAAGATCTTCCTGATTCTTGATCTTGCAAGGACGCTTCTGATCAATTTCAGCCCATACATTCTTCAGCTTGGTGAAATACACAGCTATTGATTGCCTATTCTGTTGCATACTTGCAGCTTTGCACATCAATTCATGAACCTGTATAAAATCAGACTCATTTGTATATAGATCCCCCAATGTCTTCCATATTGTTTCAGCAATCTCACACTTTTCCACCAACTGTAGCACATCCTCATTCATGGCTTTGAATAAGATTCCCATCACAGATCCATCATCATCCTCCCACTTAGTATAGGCATCCACATCCTCCTCACTAGGAGCTTTAGTTGTTCCAATCACATGCCCCATCTTATGTATACCCCGAAGATGGACAGACATAATCTTCTTCCATGTTCGAAAATTGGTACCATTGAGTTTTCTACCCCCAAAAGAACCACCGTCTGAATTTCGGACAGAAACCTCAACCTTTTGGACCTCACTGATTTTGGAACTCTGACCTTCACTTTCATCACCACCCATTGCAATAGTACAGTAGCAAAAGAAAAACACACAAATCTCAAAGTATGCAGCGGAAATAAGAAGAACAGAAGGCTCCAAAATAACAATAACAGAAACCCCTTTTTTTATGTTTTTTTCTCTCTCTCTCTCTCTCTCTCTTTTGGTTTTTTTTTTTTAAAACCTGTTGCACGGGTTGAATCAGAAACAGTGGGTGCAACCAGAGAACCAGCAATCTAGGTGCCTTGCAACTTCGCCGGGAACTGGGTAACAAGCCGGGGACTGGGCAACGTCGCCGGAGTGAAGAAAACGATCTGGGCGACGCCGGAGTGAAGAACCGAGATGGGAAGCGAGTTGGAAAGTAGCAGACGACGTCGGCTTGACGAGGTCAACGTCGGTTGAAGGCGGCTGGCCAAGGATGATCGATCACAAGGAGACTGCCTGGAAACCTGCAGGTCTGAGCACGTGATGATTCTGAGCAATGGGAAGGCCGACGGTGATCTGGAAACCGGCGGGTCTGGGAGCGCGACGATTCTGATGCAGAAGATAATCGGGTCTGATGCAGAAAGATCGGGTCTGATGACCAAGGTGATTGGGTTTGATGCCGGATCTGATGCGAACCCAATCTGGAGATGTTGTCGCCGAAGTCAAAGAAGAAGACACTGGTCGTTCTTTGACGGACGCCTAGTGATGCAGACAAACTTCTAAATTCTGAAAAACTGAAACGAACAAAGAGAGCAAAGTTCGGAACTTATGCTCTGATAACAAGTCAAGAAGTTTGAGAGAATGAATTGTTCTTATTGATATTCACCTCATAACAGAGGATTATATAGACAGTTTTTCAGAAAAATCTGTTGCTAATCATAGATAGGAAATGCTAACTCCACTAATGATATTGCTAACTCCACTAAGATAGTGCTAACTCTACTAATGAAAGTGTCTCCCACTAATCTCTCTACCACTCACGACATGCAGCTCTTGGGTTCTTGGTTACAAATTGACCCAGGAAGTTGTAAACTCTATCAATCCATTCCAATCTTTCCTTCTCAACCAAAGCTTGCATGTCCCTTTTGCCACTTGCTGAAGTATTGAATATTGTTCAAACACCCCAGCTTTATGTGGAAATGGAATTCAAGACTGATATCTCACTCATTTTTCCACCCTAAAGGATCCCACAGCATTACTTCTGCTTCACTACCTTCCAGCATTACCTTCCATAGGGACTCTTAAGTCAATTTCTGAAATGGGTTCAGTCACAAGATCAGATTTGGATTTGAAAAAGCCCTCTTGAACATGATTTCGGTCTAATAAAAGCCCCGAATAAGGCTGCTTTGGGTTTCCACCTTCACGGAACAAAATGGATTGAATCCAGCTCATTTCCTTGCAGTCCTCAGGCATCAAACAAAACTCTGGAAAGCTTAAGCCAATCAAAGGAACTAATTGATCAATGGTTCCAAGAAACAATGCATTGATATTGTCTTGAATTGTATGTTGTTACCCCTTTGGAATCTTTTACCGGAGACATGATTCTTAAGAGCAAATCTACACTTATGGCTAGTTTGGGATTGCTGTGACTTAAAAAAAAAACTGTTAGTTGCTGTACTGTGAAAATAATCAGCTGTTAATTAAAATAGTTTCGTGTTTGATAAACAATACTTTTAAAAGTGCTGTCAGTACATAAAACAACTTCAAAGCGTTTGGTAAATTCTAAGTAAAAGTGCTGTAGATATGTTTATTGACCATAAAGGACATGATTAAAATTTTTTTTTTCTTTCACTCTTTAACAAATCGATCATGTCCATTTATTTTTTTTCCCTCCAAAACTTAAATAATTATTTCAACAAATTGTAAATAATTATTTTAACAAATAAAACACTACGATAATAATATATAGCAGATCATCAAAAAAAAAATATCTGAGTATCACCAACCTTTAGAATCAAATTAATATCTATCTGAACTAGAAAAAATAAAACAAAAATAAATTAAAAACCAAACAGATAGAGCCCAATGTCTACATTGCATTCATTAAACTTGTGGCTATATTATTTCTTAATACTTCCATTTCTTGTGCACTGGCATCATGACGACCACGATGAACTCCTTGTGTATCCTCCTCTATATCGGTGGTCTCATTAGCCATAGTGCTATTCTCATTTCCATGTTTATCAAAATGTTTATCACTTTCAGCATGTCTCCTTATGTAGTTATGAAGTGCCATGGTTGTAGTTATGAAGATGTGTTTTGAGTGAAAGCAGCTTCTAAAAGCAACCTTTCAGCTGCTTCTAAAATCTGCTGTAAGTGACCCGTAATTTTCAAAAAAAACTGTTTTTTTTTTAATTTACCAAACACAATAAAATCCGAAAGTTTAGATAAAAGCTGATTTTTTTAAAAGCAAAGCTGTCCCAAACGGGGCCTTAATTGGTGAGCAATCTTTTGCCAAAAAAAAAAAACAAATTGGTGAGCAATCTGCTGCCACCTGTGAACCAACCCCGTCACCTTATTAGGAACATAACAAATTTGATCTTCCATTCGACAACTGCTCCGAAATTTCCACCTCCACCTCCGCTGATAGCCCAAAACCGTACCAGTTTGTCAAGTAGGGCAGACGTATCTGGGTAGACGTACCAGCTATGTGATATGCCCAGTCAATCATGTTTCTTTATTTTTTAATTATATTCCAAACTACTCATATTTGATTAAAATGAAATACCCAAAACACCTCCCTGCATATGCATTAATTGACTTGGTGTATCATCACGTGTTACGCTTACACTAGCTACCTAAAAATCTCTCTCATCAAAGGCTAAGGCTGTTATTCTCTATGAAACACGAGTGAGAATACGAGGTTACTCTTTATTAATTATTTATCACATTACTTGAGTTGTTAATAGAGATCGAGTTAATTGCTGCATTAGTGTTTTTTAGAGTAAGAAAATAGCTGTATTAGTTGGACCACTACTTAATTAATTAGCTTTTACATACATCAATCAAGTTGGCGACATGCAAATTCGTGTAAATTCATACACCGAGTTATAAAAAATTCAATTCGTTCGTAAAGTGAATGTTAAAAATATTAATTTATAACAATCGAAAAGAAAAGTATTCACAAATGACCTTAGAGTAAGACTTGCTTCTGATTTGTGAAAATCTCTAACTCTTGTATCCAACAGAAACAAGACTTGCTTCTTTGTACCCAAAAAAAAAAAGACTTGTTAAAGCCGATGACCATAACTCATTTTTAAAATATATCAGCCAACGTTTTGCCGATCTCACAAGCAACAGAACATGAAATAGAAAGAAAACAAAAAGTAACCAACTTATAAAAATATTGTATATAAAAACTTTAAAAGTTCACATATATGGTTACCGATTATTCGGTCTTGATTGCTGTAGTAGTTCATAGAATTTTAATATTAATTCTATGCATAGAATATAGTAAGAATAATTGGAGATCGAAAAGAAATCGAATATAAGACACCGTGACTTTGGAATTGCAATAAAATTTTCACATTTTTTATGCTTTTATTTTTTTGAATAAAGGGCTGATGCGGCTGTCCTCAAGCCTATATTAATTAAAATGTTGAATACAAGGAGGAGGATATTGAGCCTAAACCCCTCATTACAATAAGCATCTAGAGTATTTTCCGAAATAATATTAGGAATCTCTACAGAAGACATGTATTCTAACAAGCATCAACTAGCAAAGAGTGCATTACTGGCTAGCTACTCCATTTGCTTTGATATAGCGGTGACATAACGGAAAGATAACTCGATCTGTAACCCGATTACAACGTAGCATAATTACTATAATCTTAGTTTTCCTACTATGTTGCCACTAGAGAATAGACCCGAGGACACTTAGCTTCACCATGCCACTAGGCGGTAGCGACTATTTGACGAAGCAAGAAACTCGCCGCTCACCTAGAGCAGACAAGACACTTTGAGTGCATACACACAGGCATATAGCCCGACTAACTCTACACAACTACTGTAGGGACTTATTACCCGCAAAAAGAGCGTAGATACTAAATAACATAAATAAAAAATAACATTAAATAAATAAATAAACCCTAATGGACCTAGGGTGAAGCCAAAAACCACTAAGCCTAGGACAGGCCCACAACCATAGACCCAAAAACCACTAAGCCTAGGACAGGCCCACAACCAAATTAGGGCAAAGAGGGCCCAATTAGTAGATCCAGCCCAAAACAGTTGCTGCACCACCGCTACCTTCCCATTTCCCAGATCGTCGCTCCGCCGCTGCTCTTGGACCCGATAGCCTTCAAACAAACGCCGCCGACAGAGAACCAGCAGCTGCGATCCTCCACCACCACACCCCCAAAACTCGAGTGCCCAAATCCTTGATGACGAGAAACACAAGAAATTGGACACATATTATCATCCTTCCCAAAACCACCGTCGTCCTCCCCAATCCCTACTGCAAGATCTGAAAGACTGACTGACGCCACATAGCCGGACACCCCTTTCTGCCGTGTGCCCCCTCCCCTTGCAGTCACCGCCATGAGCTGAAATCCAAATAGCTTGGACCTACTCCACCCCATTCTCCGATCACCAGACTAAATTCCTGAGCCCATATCATGTTCGAGCGCACACATGACACAAGCCTGCAAGTTCAGAGGCCTGCTCCAAAGCTGTAGCCCAACCAAACGAGAACAGAAGAATACGGTGATAAGTTGTCGCTAACCGTAGCGCGTACTATTTCTAGATGCAACTTGTGACTGACTAATTTTTTTTTTCTCTTCTTAATTCTACTAGAATTTTTGTAAGAGAGCATACTTTGATCGTTTTAATATAAAACCATCTTACAGCAAACTCCATGGTTTGATACCAACAACTAATTAATCTCGCTTATGTGTTTTTTGTGGACTCAAATCTAAGTTTTTGTATTATCTCTAATATGAAGTTTCTCTGCTAGGGAGAGAGCGCAATCATAGCTAGGCATCTCTGCACCTGACTCCATCTCCGATGGAGAAAAATTACAGCGCATCCTCTAGTGTCGCAGCTGCCAAAAAAGATCTAAGCCTTCCTTCCCATTTTTTCGTTTTTCATGTTGAAGTCTAGATCAGGGACTTTCTCTCCTTCTCAGAGTGTACTGTACCAAGCTTTGAGGCTGAATTCGGTTCGGCAACCAGATAAACTGGTGGTTGTTGGTAGCTGGAGGATCTAGGATCCAGGGCTTCTCGCGGCAGCAGCTGGGCAGCGACTTGATCGGGTTCGAATGGAATCCATCCTTCATGGATTGCGGCATGGGAGTTTTCAAATGAATCAAGTTGTGGGGAAGATGCAAGGCTACCAGAGATGTGAGAAAAATGCAGGGTTGCAGGAGTTTGAGCTTCTCGAGGGCTATGTGCCTTCTCATAGTGTTGATGTAGGCGACCTCTATCTGGTTGGATCATCTGGTGGTACGAGAGCCAAGATCCAATACTCGGATTTTCTAGTTTGGCTGTACTAGTGAGCCGGCGGTATGCTTGCGGGTTGGTGTAGCAGTAGCAAGCTCAGAGGCACTATTGTGTTGGCTACAAGGGCAAACCCTAATTGGATTTGGGCTTGGGCCCTAATGGGTTGACTACGGCTGCAACTTTTGGGCTTATTTTGTTCTGGATCCGGATTTAGGATCTCGGTGGATTTTAAAAAAAAATTCAGGACAATTTTCGTTTCAATGCCTAATTTTTTATTCAGGGAAGTGATCATTTACCCATTTTTGGGGTTAATTAACCCCATTTACCCAAACACTCTAAGAGATTGCCCACTTACACAACAATTTTTATTTTTAAATCCCACTTACCCAAAACTCTATGAGTTGGACCTGTTTTCTTCATATTTTTGGACTGTTTTGCCCTGATCAATCTCTCTCCTCTCAGTCTCTCTCTCTCTCTCTCTCTCTCTCTCTCTCTCTCTGTCTCTCTGTCTCTCTCTCTCTCTCTCTCTCCCTCCCTCCATCCCTCCAGCAGGTCACCCACGACGCCGGCTCTCGCCATTGCCGCGCCGAAACTCGTCGTCGTGCTCTCTGCGGCTAGGCTCGATGCCAAGCCGACGGTCCTCGTCGCTGAGAAGCTCGGCGAGGCCGGGTTGGACTTTCTGAAGGAATCGACTACCGCCAGTAGAATCGGGTACGTCTTCGATTTGCTTCTGTCTCTCTCGCCGGCGACTGATCATCACGGAAATCGCAACTTGATTGTATCTCCGGTCCCGGGCTGCAACCGGAGTCGTTGCAATCGGAGTCAAATCAGTGTGAAGGCAAATGGTCAATCGGAATTGTTTCAAAATGACTGGAATTGTGGGCAAAATCGTCAACCGGAGTCGAGATTATTAGGGGGCAATAATCTTCCTATTGGGGGGCAATAATGTGTCTTAATTTTTGTAAAGTCTCTATAATTGTGTTCAGTGATATTTTCCTTTGTGTTTAAAGACTGCTTCTAATGTGTTTTGGTATTTCTGATATATTATTGGGGGGGGCAATAATCTGTTTATTGGGGAGCAATAATATATTTGTTTTGTTATTTTTTGGAGGAATATGGGTGATCCTTTTGTTGTTAGGTGCATTTATTCTTGTTGAGAGGCCACCCGGGAAGCCTAGGGTGAAGCGGTTCAAGTGAAGTGGAGAGTGTGAAAAAAAAGTCAATTCGTTGTGGACTTAAATTCACCAAGTATTGAATTTGAGTACCTGTACTTTTGTAAACTAATTTAAAACCAAACTGAGTTACTTCTGACCATCTATAAAAAAATTATTCGGGGGCAATAAAGTTTTTATGACCCCCCAATAAACCTAATTATTTTGGTTAATGAATCTAGCAGCATTTTGTTGAAATGACCTGTAATAAATGAACCACAGTTAAGACATTACTGCGGGGCAATAATCTGTCTATTGCCTCCCAATAGACCACCCCAAAAATCACCAGTTTCTATCATTGACAGATTATTGTACTTTAATAAACTCAAAACAACATAAAACTTATCAAAACTCTAATTACAGTGATTAATTAACCACTGTTAAGAAATTATTGGGGGGCAATAATCTGTCTATTGCCCCCTAATAGACCACAGTTTTGACGTCGTCCGAGACCTGCAAGCGAAGCCCAGACCCGATTCCGGCGTGGAGCTTCAGAGCTTCCCGGACATCTGACAAACAAAACCGGCGAAGCCCAGACCCGATTCCGGCTTGGAGAGCTTCCCGGACATCTGACGAACAAAACCGGCGAAGCCCAGAGGGGTTGGGATCGTGGAGTTTGATGGCGTCACCCTCTGGTGGTCCGACGGTGGGACAGAGCGGCGGCGGTGGAGGCCGACATCGACGGTGGAGTGGTGGGCGTGGTGGCTAAGAGAGAGAGAGAGAGAGAGAGCCTGAGACGAGGTTAGAGAAAGAGAGAGAAAGAGAGAGATCGATGAGGGGGAGGAGAGAGAGATATGAGTGTAATTTGTTAATTAAAATGAGGGCAATACTGTCAAACACTGTTAGATTGGGTAAATGGGGTTAAAAAACTCTTGGTGGAGTAAGTTGGCAATTTTTGAGCTAAAATTGGATAAGTGGTCACGACCCCTTTTTATTTTTATTGGGATCAATACCGCGAAGAGCTGCTGGGATTATTTGTCTGAGGTTGTCAGTGAGACAGCGAGTCTACTGACAGATTCTGTGGAAAAATTTTATTATCAGTTTCTTATGAGTTTACTCCCCTCTAAACTTCACTCAATAAATAGAGTGGTATTGCGTTTAGCGATGTCTCTTTCTGATGGCCCCACTGGGGCGGGTCAATGTGTAATATTGCTTTTTTCCATATTGAATAAAAATGGCTGACCTTCTTCTAAAAAAAAAAAAATTAATCTCTCTTATGGGACAATTTATGCTTATTCACATTGAACAAATAATCTCACTGTCAGCCACACTACATATTATACTATTTACTCTGCTAGATTGTATGTGTTAGAAGATAATATCAATCAATCAATGTAAAACTATCTTTAGCTTGTGATATAGTGACAACGAAGAAGAATCATTGTGGCCATAAACAAAATCATAGAAGTACTAGATCCAAATCATAGAACAACAAATAAGAATGGCATTCCTTTAACACAAACCCAGGCCAGGTCAAATCTGCCAAACATAATCACCGATGACATATGGCTTGTTTGGGCACTCAAAATTACTGTTTGAATACCCAAAGTTGGCTCAATGGAACTTGAACTATAGGTCATTTTTGCTTAAGCTTATGTTCAGCTCAACTTCTTCCGAAGCCTATTTCATGCACCTATGGTGCATAAGCACTAGCAAGCAGGGCCGGTCCTGAGAATTGAGAGATTTAGTGCGAAAATTTGACCAAGGCCTTATGTTCATTGGATAATGACTTTAAAAAAAATGAAATGACAAGATCATCATTCAACACTGTAAAACTTTTCCTCAAACAGCTAATCAAGATTAACTAAGAAAATTCCAAATAATGTTAAACACGAGACAAAGAAAAAGGGAAAAGAAGACTGACCTGAAAAGAAAGCTAAAAAAAAAAGAAAAAGGAAAGGAAGTAGAGAGAGAAAAAGTTTCAGATAGTTTTTTTTTTTATGGTAATAGGTCAGCCCTTTCATTATAATTCAGCAAGCAGTACAAAAACGAAACACCTTTATGGGGTCGACAGAAAGAATCGTTCCTTAGAACCTCATGAAACCCTATTCTAGAAGAATAAAATCCCAAAAAATCCCGAGTACACCCACCTTTTGGCAAAATCACGCACTTTTATTCTAACAAAAACCTAGAAACCTCGAAGCTTATATAAAAAGGTTCCAACCTTAGTACTGGTTTTTGCGACCCAAACAAAAATTAAACAGCACTATGGGCCATAGAGACCCAATCCATCCAGCTCACTTGAAAACCTAGACCAGTGTACCCAAACCTAAGGGCCCCAAGCCAGTCCAAGGCCCAGGAGGCCCAACAACACCAAGAGCAGGCCCAAAGAGTAGGGTAAACCAAAGCCCTAGCCCAATGAGCCCACAAGTGTACTTCCAGCCACCAACCATCAGCTGCGCCGTCGCCGACGCCAGTCGAGGGAAACACCCCACAGCCGCCGCCGACTTCATTACTGCCCAACTCAGACGGGTCAATGTCGTCTTCCCTGCCAAATCGGACATCGACGCTCGCCATCCAGCTTGATCGCGGAGTGAGAAGCTTCCCCGCCAACCCATGACAATGGACGGACTCTGCCAGTTGCCATCCAGTAGGACAAGCCATCACCGTATCTGCAAGAGAAACGAAGCTTTCCTCATCCCAATCCCTAGCTGTCATCTCCGACCATCCCAAAATCGCGACCCCAGCGCCACCTCTAAGATCAGGATCCTTTACGTCTCCACAAAATCAGATCCAGTCACATCCTCGACCTAAAACCAATCGCGATCCAGCAAGGCCATCTGGGCATCGCACCACGTCGTTGGTAGCCCACACCAAATTGCCGTCGTCGACACAGAAGCCTCCGCAATCATCACCGCCAACAGATATGGGAATCAGTCGATCCATCGCTCTGTGCATGCCAACCTCCAGCACAATTAGTCGGATCGACATCACTGCCAATTGGAAATCTTCCACCAAACCAGATCCGGTGAACAAGAATGAAGGAATTGTGTCCTAAAACAATCATTTTGATGTAATTATTATTGTAATTATTATTATTCAAAAGGGCAAGTTTATTGTTCATTGCTTATATTTAATATTTGATTGAACAAGGTCCAAGGAATATGAGTTAAAGAGAAAGTAATCTAAAGAGTTAGATGTGTGAGACCTTTACTCTTTCACACTCTTATCCTAAAAGGTTCCTAGTCATAGGATTATCACTTGGACATTGATAATCCGGAAAGACTAGCACATACTATGTATGCTCAATATGGAGGATGATATGTCTCTTGTCATTTGTGTAGAGACACTAATACAAGTATGTGGGTGCTCTTAACTTAAAGAGTACACTGAACGCGATCATTAGAGTTCTTGTATGGAGTCTTACTTACATGTCAAACTTGAACTCTAAATTGCAATAATACAAATTAGTCCTTTGACCTGAGACACCATAGTTGTCTTATGAGTGAATGGATTATCTCTTGATGATGCAATAACATTGTGTCCCTTAATGGATATAATAGATGCATTCATTGGTATAATCAATTCAGTCATGGAGACATGTGAGTGTACAATAAGGAATCTCTATCCTTAAGTAAATAAGGTGTATGTTCAAAGATGTGATTCAATGAGTCTTTGGCCAAAGCATTGAATGAGATTAAAAAGGAGTTTTTAATCACATTCTAAGAATCACATAAGAATGAAAATCACATTAGGGGATTGACATATCAATTCCATACCCCGATGATGTGATTTAGAACATAGTGTTAGAGAAGGACCGTATTGTATTGTAATTCCAATTGAATAGGTTCTTTGTCATTCTACATTAACTAGGGTAGTCATGATATGTTGCAAGACGTCACTCATGACTTGTGAAGTCCCCGAGGATTAATAAACATTTATAATCCTAATAACAAGGGAGAATCAAAAATGGAGTTTTTGATTCGTAAACAAAATAGAATGGTTTCTATAAACTTCACTGCCTTGTTAATTAGAACCTAAGAGATCGCACACCATATAAGTGGATCCTTGAGATTGTATATGAAGAAGATTAAACAAGAGTTGGTTATGACCAAATAATTAATTAGATTTATTATTTGGACATAATTAGGTTTTTCGGGTAAAACCGAACCTATTGGGCCTAAACGATTGTCGGGCTTTTCGTGTGGACTTGGGCTTCACTAAATGAGATTTAAATGAAAGCCCAAGACACATTTTTAGTGCCCAATAACAAGTATGGACCAGCCAAAATATTGGCTTTATGAAAGTCAATATTTTCTTTTAGTAATTGGAGTTATTTCCTATTATATAAAAGTGAAAGCATGGACAAAGAGAATAAGTGTGTCTCCACACTATTATTTTCAGATTTGAGATAGAGAGAGAGAAAGAGTTCTCTCTTGGTCCATTTTTCAGAAATTAAAGGAAAGAAGAACACTTGCATAATTTCTTCTTTTCTTTCATCTTTCTTCATCTCTTGATTCACTTGGTGAAGATCCTTAGAGGCCATATATTTTTGTGGCTTTACTTGTTACATCAAGGAGGAGATTACAAGCACAAGGAGTACAAGAAGGAGTTCTTAATTCAAGGTGCTTCAAGGTGGAGGAAACACAAACAAGGAGAGATCAAGGAGAGGAACTTTGGTGGTTCACTTGGATCGGATTAAAATCACGCTCCAAGGGTGAGTAGAACATAAACTCCCTCTTTGTTCTTCCTTACTATGCATGCTATGTTTATATACATATCACAATAAGCCAAGATCATGGGTTAAAGGAATGGATTTTATGTTTAGTTAGTAGTTTAATGGTTAAACTAATTCCGCACTAATTAAAAAGTTTTGAAATCCATCCATTCCTTCAATTGGTATCAGAGCCATTGACTTAATTTTGATATGTTATAAACATGGCTAAGTATGTTGGTTGATGTGATTTTCTTAAGCTTAGAGTAATATGTAATTTAGATCATAAAATTTGCTTTATCATAAAAGTTATGAAGCATGTGATGTAAGGTAGATTTTATGATAGCTAGAAAAAGTTTTCTGGAAATTACATGTAAGAAGTGGTTTAAGTTTTATGAAACTTTGATGCATATGAGATATGTATTAAGGGATTCTATATGTTTCTTAATTAAGGTGTTAATCTTAGAAACATGTTAGATTATATATGCTTTAGGGTATGCATGATTTTTGGCTTCAAAGATGAAGTAAACAAGTGTTCAATGGAAGAACACAAAGCTGAAATTTTATTTCCAGCTTTGGAACATGTCTAATCTAGTTATGAACTAGCTAATTTTTCATGGTGTTTGTTTTTCACTTTTGATCCATAAATTCATGAATTCAAATTTACCTAATAGTTAATGATGACATAAAATCATTTCCATGTTTCCCTCACCAAAAGGTTGGTAGAGTTAGTCATCTTTACTATTAGTTTCTCTAAATTACTCACCAAAAGTTGGAATGAGATAAAAGACATGTCTCCCTAAATTATGAGATAAAAGACATGTCTCCCTAAATCACTCACCAAAGGTTGGTGAATCATGATGTAAAACATCATCCCCTAAATCACTCACCAAAAGTTGGTGATGCATGATGTAAAACATCATTCCCTAAATCACTCATCAAAAGTGATGTGAGACATCATCCCCTAAATTACTCACCAAAAGTTAGTGTTGCATGATATAAGACATCATCCCCTAAATCACTCAATTAATTTACTTGCATTAAATTAAAGTAATTTAGTGGTTAATTTATTTTGAATAAGTTAATTATGCTTGTTTAATTAACCTTATTAATCTTGGTTAATTAAAGGATGATTATGGACTATGGCCTAATATAATTGAGCATGAGATTGGCCGACTATTCATTTTGAATGAATGTGGTTATGTAATTAAAGTAGTTAATTCATTTGGGCTATGTAATTAAAGTAGTTAATTCATTTGGTTGTGTAACTAAGTAGCTTATTTAATTTATTCAAGTTTGATTAAATTAAATGGGAGCTTGTATGCCCCTCATCCACTCTTGTAATCGAAGATGGAGGCACATGAGGATGATCCAAAGAAGAAGTTTGAAGTCATCAAGCCTTGAAAGGAGTTCAGGTGCAAAGTGTAATAGCTTAGCTTAGTTATTTAATTCTCGTAATCGTTACGCGTAATTAAAATCAACCACCCAAACATAACCTTGATCCAACATATTGGCTCATGTTGGATCAAACAACAAGTCCATAATCATCCTATGTGACCTATTATAATTGCATGTTCATTGCACTTGATCAAGTAATTTTATATTTCCCATGATTCCATTTGAAAAATGTTTTTGATGAAATCAAATTGTTTTCTGAAAACAATTAGTGGGAGTATTTTATTATAGATCAAGTATAATGAATGTGTGATTGCATTAGGATCAAAGCAAATGCAATGTGATTGTTATTAATGAGATTATTAAAGATGAGACCTTAAAATTCCCTCAAAGTGATATTAAGTTGAAAAACGAAGAAGTCATTATGAATGCTTCTTTGTGGCCTTCCAACATTGTAATCTCCTAGTAGATGTTCTTGCATGTGAATATCATTCCGAACGGAGGTATTTCTTGCTAGGAGCATTAAAGAGAGGTTATTCAACATTTGATGTTGTAAGGTAGGGACAAATCTTGGTCAATATTCTATTATGATGAGATTTAATTTTTGATCTCTATACTTACATGAGATGTTGGGTATAGCTTAACTAGAGTAATTTATCAATATCCTATTATGGTGAGACTTAATTACTTTAGAAGCCAAAGTTATGGATATTCACATTTGATGTGATTGGATAAGAGTATCCTCTCATGGAAATTAAGTTGACTTATAGTTCTATTATGATGCGGTTGGCTTAATGAAAATGAGTCTTCCATACTCACTAAGAGTTTTAATTTATACTCTCGAATTCCTTTGAGGGATTTGGAATTTGTTAAAATAGTGAGAGGGTGCCATTTGATTCTTAAGACCCGAGTCACTTGGTTTTAAAATCAATCTCACTTCTTTTATTTTATGTTATGTAGACTGCAATATGTCAGGACATCCTATCACCAAAATTCTCAATGAAAATCGTCTTGAGGGCCCAAACTTCAATGACTGGCTCCGCAATTTGAAAATTGTATTGACATTCGATAAGATTGCTTATGTCTTACAAAATGCACCCCCTCACACTCCTTTGGCTCAAGATGCAACCGATGAGCAACGTGTTGCTTATCAAAAGCATAAGAATGATGACACTCAAGCTAAATGTGTTATGCTTGCATCCATGAACTCATAACTTCAGACGCAACATGAGAATATGGATAGCGCCAGTTCTATATTACTCCATCTCATTGAATTGTTTGGTGAGAGAAATAGAAATGTGCGATTCACAGCTGTCAATGAGCTTGTTAAGACAAAGCATGTGAGGGGTGCTCCTGTGCATCAACATGGTCTAAAAATGATAGGCCTTATTGAGCAAATTCAAGACCTTGGATTTGCACTTGATGCGGAGCTAGCTCAAGATCTTCTTCTATCCTCCCTAGATGATTCATTTTCTCAGTTCATAATGAACTATAATATGCAACAAATGGATCATACTCTTTCTGATCTTCTCAATATGCTGGTATCAGCTGAGAAGCAAATCAAGAAAGAGAGTGGGAGTGTGGCCATTGTCGCTTCTTCTTCCAAGTCCAAAGGCAAGGGAAAAGGGAAGAAGAAACAAGTGGCAAAGCCTAAAGGAGCAGTCCAAAAGAAGAAGAAGAAGGAACAAAAGGAATCAAAAGGTGTTTGTTTCTTTTGCAACAAGGATGGGCATTGGAAGAGGAATTGCAAAGCTTATCTTGCATCCTTGAAGAACCAGTCTTCAACAGCAGGTATGATCAATGTGATTGAATCAATACTTACAGTTAATAATACTTCCACTTGGATAATTGATTCAGGTGCATCTAACCATGTTTGCACTTCGTTGCAGAACCTAGTGGGAGCTAGGAAGCTAAAAGCTGGAGAAATCACCCTACGTGTAGGAAATGGCACAAGAGTTGACGCCAAAGCCGTGGGGACTTATATTTTGAAGTTACCATCAGGAGATACATTGGAGTTAAATAATTGTCTTTATCTTCCTATATGTATAAAGAACCTTATCTCCATCTCCATGCTTTTGAAGGATGGTTATAGAGTAGTTTTTGATAAACTAAGTGGTTTTGTATCTATTAATGAACGCATGATATGTCATGCTAATATTATTGATGGTCTCTTTCATCTAGCTTTAGATGGTAGTATTAACTGTATGAAGGAAAATGCTTTGGGATCTAAGAGAACTCGAGAAACGGTTAACCCCATTAAGATGTGGCACCTTAAACTTGGTCATATTAGCCAAGATAGAATTCACAAATTATCCAAAAATGGATACTTAGAGTCATTAGGATCTGATCCTATGCCTACTTGTGAGTCTTGTCTAAAAGGAAAAATGGCCAAGTCACATTATGGTGGACAAAGAACAAGAGTTAAAGAACTCCTAGGCCTAATACATACCGATGTATGTGGTCCCATGTCCACTATTAGTAGAGGTGGATTCTCATACTTCATAACCTTTACCGATGATTATTCTCGGTTTGGTTATTTATACCTTATGAAGAACAAATCTGAAGCCTTTGAAAAGTTCAAAGAATTTAAGAATGAAGTTGAGAAACAAACCGACAGAAGTATTAAGGCTCTAAGATCTGATCGAGGAGGCGAATACTTAAGCAATGAGTTTATTGATTATCTCAAACAAGAAGGCATTGTTTCTTCACTAGCTCCTCCTGGAACACCGCAACTCAATGGTGTCTCTGAAAGGAGAAATCGAACTTTGTTGGACATGGTTCGTTCCATGATGAGCTATACTGATTTACCTATATCCTTTTGGGGATATGCACTTCAAACAGCAATTTATTTGTTGAATAGAGTGCCTTCCAAATCCGTCCCTCTTACACCATATGAGATGTGGCATGGGAAGAAACCAAGTCTTAATCATATTAAGATTTGGGGTTGTCCAGCTTATGTCAAAAAGACTAGAAGCAGGCAAGCTTGAAGCTAGATCAAGCAAGTGTTTATTTGTGAGATATCCTAAAGATAGTTTAGGATATTATTTCTATCAACCTGAAGAACAAAAGGTGTTTGTTAGCAGGAATGCCACTTTCCTTGAAAGGGACTACGTCCTTGATGGAAATGTTGAGCAAATGGTAGAACTCAAGGAAGTGTCCAACAAGCCACAAACTAACACTTCATTTCCCGTTGAACAACTTCCTGAACCAACTATAACACAAACTCCAAGAATATCTAGTAGGATCTGGATACCTCCCAAGAGGTATGGTTTGTGTCATGAAAGCCTTGGGGAGTTAAATCTCCTTGGTGACAATGAAAAACTGCATGATCCTTCTAGTTATAATGAAGCAATGTCAAACGTTGACTCAAAGAAATGGCAAGAAGCCATGGAATCCGAGATTGACTCTATGTATACCAATCAAGTCTGGACTCTCGTTGACCCTCCACCTGGTATTAGACCAATTGGAAACAAATGGGTCTTCAAGAAAAAGATAGGCTCAGATGGTAAAATAGAAACCTACAAAGCTAGGTTGGTGGCAAAGGGCTATAAGCAAAGAGAGGGCATTGACTATGAAGATGTGTTCTCTCCTGTTGCCATGGTTAAATCTATTCGGATATAAGCAAGCTTCAAGGAGTTGGAACATCCGTTTTGATGATACAGTCAAGTCTTTTGATTTCACACAAAACATGGATGAACCTTGTGTTTACAAGAAGGTCAGTGGGAGTGCTGTTGTGTTCCTTGTACTTTATGTAAATGACATCCTACTCTTTGGGAATGATGTAGGAATGTTATCTTCAATTAAAGTTTGGTTGTCCAAGACCTTCCTTATGAAGGATCTTGGAGAAGCTGCCTATGTATTAGGAATAAAGATCTATAGAGATAGATCAAAAAGATTAATTGGATTATCTCAATCCTTGTACATAGACAAAGTGCTGAATAGATTTCACATGGAACAATCTAAGAAGGGTTTTCTGCCTGTCAGACATGGCATTCACCTTTCTAAGAAAATGTGCCCACAAACGATTGAGGAAGTGCAAAAGATGAGCAAGATCCCATATGCATCTGTAATAGGGATCCTCATGTATGCGATGCTATGCACAAGACCTGATATCAGTTATGGAGTAAGCATAACTAGTCGATATCAGTCCAATCCAGGTTTAGAACACTGGAATGCTGTTAAGAATATCCTTAAGTACTTGAGAATGACTAAAGATTTATTCCTCGTTTATAGAGGTGGTGATTTGCAATCAGAGTTGCAAGTGGAAGCATACACAGACTCAGATTTTCAATCTGATGTGAATGACAGAAAATCCACATCAGGGTTTGTCTTCACCTTGAATGGAGGTGCAGTAAATTGGAGAAACTGCAAACAAAGCGTTACTGCAGATTCCACTACTGAGGCAGAATACATTGCAGCTGCAGAGGCTGCAAAGGAAGCAGTTTGGATGAAAAAGTTCATCAATGAACTTGATGTGGTTCCTACCATTGAGTCACCGATTCCACTTTACTGTGACAACAATGGGGCAATTGCTCAAGCCAAGGAACCAAGGTCTCATCAAAAATCCAAACACATCGAAAGACGTTTCCATATCATAAGGGAGATTGTTAATCGTGGAGACGTTAACATTCTCAAAGTAGCATCTGTTGATAACATATTGGATCCATTCACTAAGCCTTTATCACAAGCAAAGCTAGAACAACATCTTGAGAAGATGGGTGTACGTTTCATGGGTGATTGGGTTTAGTACAAGTGGGAGATTGAAGGAATTGTGTCCTAAAACAATCATTTTGATGTAATTATTATTGTAATTATTATTATTCAAAAGGGCAAGTTTATTGTTCATTGCTTATATTTAATATTTGATTGAACAAGGTCCAAGGAATATGAGTTAAAGAGAAAGTAATCTAAAGAGTTAGATGTGTGAGACCTTTACTCTTTCACACTCTTATCCTAAAAGGTTCCTAGTCATAGGATTATCACTTGGACATTGATAATCCGGAAAGACTAGCACATACTATGTATGCTCAATATGGAGGATGATATGTCTCTTGTCATTTGTGTAGAGACACTAATACAAGTATGTGGGTGCTCTTAACTTAAAGAGTACACTGAACGCGATCATTAGAGTTCTTGTATGGAGTCTTACTTACATGTCAAACTTGAACTCTAAATTGCAATAATACAAATTAGTCCTTTGACCTGAGACATCATAGTTGTCTTATGAGTGAATGGATTATCTCTTGATGATGCAATAACATTGTGTCCCTTAATGGATATAATAGATGCATTCATTGGTATAATCAATTCAGTCATAGAGACATGTGAGTGTACAATAAGGAATCTCTATCCTTAAGTAAATAAGGTGTATGTTCAAAGATGTGATTCAATGAGTCTTTGGCCAAAGCATTGAATGAGATTAAAAAGGAGTTTTTAATCACATTCTAAGAATCACATAAGAATGAAAATCACATTAGGGGATTGACATATCAATTCCATACCCCGATGATGTGATTTAGAACATAGTGTTAGAGAAGGACCGTATTGTATTGTAATTCCAATTGAATAGGTTCTTTGTCATTCTACATTAACTAGGGTAGTCATGATATGTTGCAAGACGTCACTCATGACTTGTGAAGTCCCCGAGGATTAATAAACATTTATAATCCTAATAACAAGGGAGAATCAAAAATGGAGTTTTTGATTCGTAAACAAAATAGAATGGTTTCTATAAACTTCACTGCCTTGTTAATTAGAACCTAAGAGATCGCACACCATATAAGTGGATCCTTGAGATTGTATATGAAGAAGATTAAACAAGAGTTGGTTATGACCAAATAATTAATTAGATTTATTATTTGGACATAATTAGGTTTTTCGGGTAAAACCGAACCTATTGGGCCTAAACGATTGTCGGGCTTTTCGTGTGGACTTGGGCTTCACTAAATGAGATTTAAATGAAAGCCCAAGACACATTTTTAGTGCCCAATAACAAGTATGGACCAGCCAAAATATTGGCTTTATGAAAGTCAATATTTTCTTTTAGTAATTGGAGTTATTTCCTATTATATAAAAGTGAAAGCATGGACAAAGAGAATAAGTGTGTCTCCACACTATTATTTTCAGATTTGGGATAGAGAGAGAGAAAGAGTTCTCTCTTGGTCCATTTTTCAGAAATTAAAGGAAAGAAGAACACTTGCATAATTTCTTCTTTTCTTTCATCTTTCTTCATCTCTTGATTCACTTGGTGAAGATCCTTAGAGGCCATATATTTTTGTGGCTTTACTTGTTACATCAAGGAGGAGATTACAAGCACAAGGAGTACAAGAAGGAGTTCTTAATTCAAGGTGCTTCAAGGTGGAGGAAACACACACAAGGAGAGATCAAGGAGAGGAACTTTGGTGGTTCACTTGGATCGGATTAAAATCACGCTCCAAGGGTGAGTAGAACATAAACTCCCTCTTTGTTCTTCCTTACTATGCATGCTATGTTTATATACATATCACAATAATCCAAGATCATGGGTTAAAGGAATGGATTTTATGTTTAGTTAGTAGTTTAATGGTTAAACTAATTCCGCACTAATTAAAAAGTTTTGAAATCCATCCATTCCTTCAAAGAACCCATTCACCATCAAATACAACAAATACGCCTCCTCTAACAGAAGATAGAGTCTGACGAAAAGATTTGTCGCCGTCGCAACCCGAAGAGAGAAGCAAACAAGTAGTTTTGTCGCCGCCGCTTTCCCAAGAAAGAGACCGGCGATATTTCTCTCGAGAGAGAGTTGGAGTCATTTTTCCCGAACTTATCTTTATGTTCTTGTTCACATAATTTTAAAACAAAACAAAAGTCATTAAACAAATATCTTTTCTCAGGTAATGTCACCTAACCAACCGTATTACAAAGTCTCTCATGCATGTATAGGTAGAACAATATATATATATATATATATGTTTGAAACACGAAGGCCTCCGATTTTTAGAGGCCTTGTGCGACGGCACCATTTGCACACCCTTAGGGCCGCCCCTACTACTAGCAGGGTACCCGTGTGACCCTATTTTTTTTTTTCCACCCCTGCGCCACATCTGGCCATAAAATCAATCTCAAAATTCCAGTTGATCCCATCTAGCCGCTGCTCAAGCTCCAACACCCTCTATAACTACCTACAGCGGCATATCAAATAGTAGAACCGAACCAAACCATTGGACCTTTAAAGTAAGATTGTTAGATCTTTACCAATAAATAATTTGTCGACAAATATACAGTCTGTTTTTATTTAATTTTGTTATGAGAGGCTGAAAGTCTCCTTGTTTTTTAAATGGGAGACATTTAGGGCGCGTTCTGTACCGTTTTTAAATACTGTTTTCTGTTTTGCAAATTCAAAAATAGCCCGAGATCGCGTTTGGTGCATTAGATTCCTAATTCAATGAAAACTCTATCTTAAATACAGAATCAATTTTAGTCTATCTTTTCCAAAACGATATATCAGCGTTTCCTTCTTTTTCTGAAAACATAATCCTAAATTTGTGAAACGCGGGATACTAATGCGAGGAAGAGAAGAGCGGGATCTTTTTTCAGTAAAAAAATGCAGCGCGCACGGGATGAGAGCGCGGCAATTTTTGGCTCAAAGACTCTATATATTAATCGATTCATTGTTCTTTGACAATCCATCTAAGTCGTGTTCATCTTCTTCACTTCATCTGGAATCTACTGCTCTAGGTATGATATTCTTCCCCTAAATCTTGAATTGTTCTTTGCTATTCTTGTTTCACAATAATTGGGCATGATCGATTCATACTTTTGCAAACACTGTTACTGCATCAGAGGAAGTATGGGCTACTTATATTAAGGTATATTTAGTGTCAACCCAATTTTTGTTTATTGAGCATTCAATATATAATTTTTTTGCTATATGTAATATGGCATTTTTCATTACAGAGAGTACCGGGAGTGAAGCCCTATCGTAAGAAAGGCTTGGAACAGTATGAAACTTTAGGGGAAATATTCAATACTACTACTGCAACGGGTCAACTACATTATGCCTCTAGCCAGCTCCCTCCCAATTCAGATGATGAGCGCGAGTTAGAGAATAAGTTTCTTAACAATGGAGTTCACATCAATCTTGATGAGGATTTCAATGTTAATAATACTCAAAATGAGATCAGAGGGAAAAGAAAAGCTGTGACAGAGGCTCCACCTTCAGAGCGTCGAACAAAAAAATGGGACAAAATGGAAGCCTACTTAGAAATTTGTGGTGAAGTGATGAAAGAAAAGCTACAACAAAGAAAAGAAAAAAATGCTGAAGAGAATAAGGAGAAGTACTCCATTGAAGAGTGTGTGCAAATTGTGGAAACATTGGGAGACATTGATCATGCCACATTTATTAAAATGATGGATAAGCTTATAGTTGTTGAATGGAGGAGGCTTTTCCTTACCATGTCAAATGAAAGAAGGAGAGCTTGGCTAGCTAATCTCTAGAATTTCTACATTGTCTTGCTTGTTGCTTGTCTTAGTTGCATGAACTATCATTTTATTTCCTAATCATTTTTGTTACTTTGGTAAAATTTTGGTTCTTGTTTATGTTTATTTGATATCAAATAAATGATCGATGTTATTCATTGATTTTACATCTTTTGTGTTATTGGGATATTCTGAATTAACTATGTGTTTGAATCTTTTTCGGTAGGTACTAAAGATGATTATAGACATGGAAGATGGTGACTCAGATAGTTCTTCAGAACTAGATGAAATGGCACAACATATGATAATATGTATGAACATCTATGATTATTGGTCTTCATACATAGACAAGGTTCCTTGCCATACATCGATATTATCTGGAGCTGAATATGTGCAAGAGTTGCTGAATGGACATCCAGATAGAATTTATAACTCATTTCGCATGGATAAACATGTATTTCAAAGGTTGTGTTGCACGCTTGAGAGTTTAAATTTATTAAAAGATGATCGGCATGTAGGCATTCAAGAGGCCGTGGCTATTTTCTTATATATAGTATCTCATAGTGAGCGCATGAGAATGGCTGCTGAGCGCTTTCAACGGTCAAAAGATACTATTCATCGACAATTTAAGCGTGTATTAGCAGCCTTGTGTAAGTTATCACCACAGATCATACGTCCTCAAAGTCAAGGAGAAACACCTCCAGAAATTTTGAACAATCCAAAGTTTTATCCATATTTCGAGGTAAGGAATTATTATGAATGAAAAATTTTTTTTCTTTAGATTTCTCTCTAATATTTATTTATCTTATGACAGAAATGTATTGGGGCAATTGATGGAACACATGTCGCTGCATGGGCCCCGGCTCAGAAACAAACTTCGTATCGTGGTAGGAAGGTCCTTGTTACCCAAAATGTCATGTGTGCATGCTCCTTTGACATGATGTTCACCTTTGTTTACACTGGATGGGAAGGGACTGCGAATGATTCTAGGGTCTTTGCAGATGCAGTGACCAGGCCAGAGAATAAATTTCCATTTCCAAATGAAGGTATAAAACTACGTTACTTTTTTCTATAGCTTTCTAATTAAATGAAAAATACATATGCTTTACTTTGATTTTGACATGCACAAATTAATTATAAAAAACAGGATATTATTATGTGGTGGATGCTGGATATACAAACATGCCAGGATTCTTAGCTCCTTATCGAGGTGAGAGGTATCATTTGCGTGATTACAGAGGACCTCGTCATACACCAAGAGGCCCTAGGGAGTTGTTCAATTACAGACATTCTTCATTGCGAAATGTGATTGAGCGATGTTTTGGTGTACTGAAAGCACGTTTTCCAATTTTAAAATATATGCCTAATTATCCTCCAAGAAGACAACGACGTATCCCTATTGCATGTTGTGTTTTACACAATTTTATTCGGAAGGAAGCTCGTCGCGACAGATTGTTTGAAGCTTTTGATGTAGAAGATATGATTTTTGAGGAGGAAAACAGTACACCAGCGAACTTAGATATGTCACAAGAGAACCTTGCACAAATGGCTAATGTTAGAAATGAAATTGCAGAAGACTTGTGGCAAGATTTTATTCCTCACCCTTAGAAGTTCGGTGATAGTAGATTTTTAATTCAATTTTTGTTGGGATGATATGATGATATGACAACTTTGTTTTGAAGATTTTGAGGAAATAATTTTAAATTTATCAGTTACATTTATTTCTTAAAGTAAATTTGTCACACTTAAAATTTATATACCAGACGCGTTTTCTATTTTTCATTTTCAAAAAACTATTTTGAAATTTAGCCACCGAACGCATTTTCAAATCCAGAAAATACATAATTTAATTTCCCATTTTTGTTTTATAAAACAGTTTTTAAAAAATTGTTTTGCAAAACGTTACAGGACACACCCTTAGCTATTAATAAAAAAAATTTCGTTCACAAAGTGTGTCCTTGTAATTTTTTTTCTTTGGCCTTGATGGGAGACATTTACCAACAACGTATTCATCACCAAAAGTGTATGTCCCCATTATATTTTCCAGAGGAAGGTGTTTACTATCGACCTCTTCGTTGGAAAAGTGTACGTATTCTGTTTTTTTTAATGGGAGTTAGCAAAACACCCCTATATATTTTTCTAATGGGAGTCGTTTACCAACATCCTATTTGTTAGCAACGATGTATGTACCTATTTTTTATTGAAAGGCATCTGCTTGCAGACGTGTGAGTTTGTCTCTTGTATATTTTTAATTTCAGTTTCTCGTTCTGTCCCTTTGAGACTCAGAAGTAGAAGTACCATGAATGCGAATAACAAACAACAACCAGTTCCTACCGAAAGAACGTAAACCAAGTACAAAAAATCATTTGTTGATCATTATGTGTTTTTGCCTTGGATTGATTATATGCACTGGCGGATCTACGTTGTGCCCAATGGGGGCTGCCGCGGTCACTCACCAAACGTTTGCATACATAATTACATATATAGAATTAGTCTGCCCCCATAATTACATACATAATTACTTGCCATGTTATGGAAAAGTATAAGAAAATATCAAGGTCAGCTCCCACTTAAAGAAATTAGTCTGGCTTTGATACATTAATTGGTCATAATTAACTACAATCTTGTTCTATATGAATTAAAAATTATAACTACGATCACGTCTCTTATGAACACAGAACTCTACTTTTTCTATATGTATTCATACACATAATTTAATTTGGTGTTTTCACATCCCTCATTAGCCACAAAAAAAAAAACAAAAAAAAAAAACCTCGCCTCCAGAAGATTAAAATTCTGGGTCCACCACTGATTATATGAGCTCAATCTGTGCTAGCGCCCATGCACTGCCATTAGGAATAATCAAGTAACCCATTACAGAAAATGATGCACTTCAAAAGTTGACCGTTGGGCGGTGCTGGCATCGGGCGGCGATGGCGTCGTGAGGCTCGGAGGCTCTGCGCTGTGGAGAGATGATGGGCTGAGCTTCACTGTTGGGCCTTGGCTGCATATCCTGTAGGGCTGCGGTTTATAGGCCCGGACCTTCACTTTGTCTTTTGGGCTAAGTGTTGGTCCTAGGGCTACTATTGGGTCTGTTTGGACTCCAAATTAGATAGATTTTTCTTTCTAAGTTATACCCTATTTTTTTAGGGACGTATGCACTTTTGTTTTGTTTTTTGTGCCTATTTACTATGTATGTTCATAGTTCATAGGCTCGCTGAATAAGTGAGCACTGGTTGTCTAATGGGTGGTGCTAGCATACCACGTCCTAAACTTGTCCTAGAGTTGGCAAGGGAAGGTATGTATCCGTGCCATTCTAGTTTGAGATGAATGAATGATTTGGTTCAAAAAAAAATATATAGTGAAATTGGAAAATGAAAATAGATAAGGAAAATAATAAATGCAATCTAATATTATTGAATTGGAAAGTCTATAGAAAATTAATGTAATATTTTTTGGTATAATTATTGTCCTTAATAGTCATTTTATAGTATGTTATATATGTCATTTAATAATTCATAATTGAGTGAGGTCAAGTAAGCAGATTTGGAGGTCCCAATAGCAACACTCTTGAGGCGTAATATCATCATTGTATATTAGTTTATTGATACTCACTTACACAACTTGGATCCAACTTATATGTTTTAAGTTGTACTTTGAGATCCATTGATATAAAATGTACGTCAAATTCGCCCTTACGTAATGGGTACGTAACAATATTGTGATGGAATACATTGAAATTGACTCAATAGTTCAAACAACATTTTGAATTTAACTCTTTAAGCCAAAGTGAAAAAATTGGGCCGAAATATCCAAGTTTGAATGTCGTATAGCATTGCTAGATTTGATATCCTTGCAGAGCACACACTAATTAGTCAGAAGTGTGTTGTGTTTATGTTTTGTTTCGACATTTTTGGTACACACAGATATATTACAACTACAACTGGGTGTTTATTTGGAAAAGAGTAAAACATTTTTGGTTCGACATTTTTAGTACGCACAAAAAGATACATTAGTTAGAAGTATAAATTTAAGTTGCTTATTTAAAAAAGAGTAAAACATTCCCGAAATAAGAAATAGTGATTTGGTTTAACTCATATTCCCGAAAAAAGAGTTATCCTGTTGTGTTTAACTCATATTCATAAAAATGGTGATTTGGTTTTTTAAGTTATCTCTTATAATAAGAAATAACCCATCATTGCAGTTGAATGTTAGTCTAAGCATTCTTCAGTTATTAGTAGAAAATAAGAATTCAATGTGTTTGGAATGTTTCAATTGTATTATTGATCTCCAAAATAGGAGGTATATAAAGAGATGCAAGAGTAGTCCTAATAGGAAAACATCTCATACAATTATACAGAAAACGTAATCTACACCTACAAGGAAAGTAAATATTTACAGAATATTCTACACTCCCCCTCAAGTTGGTGCATAGATGTCAATCATGCCCAACTTGTTAATCGAGTTGTCAAACACTTTCCTTGACACTCATTTCGTAAGAACATCTGCTAATTGATCTTCTGTATACACAAAAGGGAAACGGATGATCTTCCTGTCCAGGTTTTCCTTAATGAAATGTCGATCTACTTCCAGATGCTTAGTCCGGTCATGCTGAACAGGATTATGAGCAATTTCAATAGCAGACTTGCTATCACAATGCAAATCCATAGGCTTCTTGAGCTTAAAACCCAAATCTTTCAACACATTACGAATCCACAACATCTCACAAACTCCATGTGCCATACCTCGAAACTCAGCTTCAGCACTTGACCTAGCAACAACCTTCTGTTTCTTGCTGCGCCAAGTTACTAGGTTTCCTCCAACGAATGTAAAATACCCAGATGTGGATCGTCTATCTGTCTTATCACCAGCCCAGTTTGCATCTGTGTACCCCACAACTTCCAACTCATCCCTTTTTTCAAACAACAAACCTCTTCCAGGTGCCATATTAAGATATCTCAAAATACGATATACTGCATCCATATGCTCTTCACTGGGACAATGCATAAACTGACTAACCACACTCACAGCATAAGCAATATCAGGCCTAGTATGAGAGAGATAAATAAGCCTTCCTACCATACGTTGGTACCTTCCTTTATCAGTTGAAACTTGATCCGGATAGATGGCAATGTTGTGATTCATCTCGATCGGCGTCTCAATAGGATCACAGTCAAGCATCCCAGTTTCAGCTAACAAGTCAAGCACATACTTATGTTGGGATAGTGAAATCCCCTTCTTAGACCTCGCAACCTCAATTCCCAGAAAGTACTTTAATTGCCCAAGATCCTTCATCTCGAATTCCTTAGAAAGATACTTTTGTAGAGCCTCCATCTCTTTTAAGTCATCCCCTGTGACAATCATATCATCAACATATACAATCAGAGCGATAATCCTACCCTGACTACGCTTGATGAACAAAGTGTGATCCGAGTTGCTTTGTTTATAACCAAACACCCTCATGGATTTGGAGAATCTTCCAAACCAAGCTCTTGGAGACTGCTTCAACCCATAAAGAGACTTTTTCAACTTACAAACCTTGCCAGTGTCATAAGGTAAATTTTTAACTCCTGGTGGCATGTCCATATACACTTCTTCCTCCAAGTTACTATTGAGGAACGCATTCTTCACATCAAACTGATGTAGAGGCCAATCTTTAGTTGCTGCAAGTGAAATCAAGATTCGAACAGTATTGATCTTTGCTACAGGGGCAAACGTCTCTTTATAATCAATTCCATAGCGCTGAGTGTAACCTTTGGCAACTAATCTAGCTTTGTACCTATCAATGCTCCCATCAGCTTTAAGTTTTACCGTAAACACCCATCGACATCCAACAGTCTTCTTTCCAGCAGACATAGTCACAATATCCCCGGTCAAGTTTTTCTGCAATGCCTCTAGTTCTTCATTCATCACTTGTGTCCACTTGGGATCCGCCAAAGCATCGTGTACACTACTAGGGATAGATACAGTGGATAATTGATCAACAACAAGTGCATGTGACCCAGACAACCTATGGTTAGACATAATTAGCTATATGATACTTAGCTTTGGTTTTGATGTCTGGTTCATATTGCTTCTTAGGAATACCCTTGGCAGCCCTCTGTGATTTTCTAAACTCACTATTACCTACCCCAGATGATTTATTTGAAATTAAAGGTACCTGAGAAGGAACACTCGCAACGGATTCTTCAGTCGACGATGTAGAGAGGGGGAAGAACTCTAATAGATGAGGGCTCTTAATATTCTGTTTACTAGGTGCATCACAGCTGGGCTTTTCAATGAATAATTCTTTCGTCTGTGATGTTCCATAATTTTCAGAATGCATTAATTCATCACTATCACCCTTAAGTTGTGAATCAGTTTCCTGGGGTGTGATATTTGACAAGTTATGGCCACTTTGGGGCTGCACATGTTGGCGTTGTACATCTGCCATCTTCTGCTTGTCAGGTTGTCGGCTGGAGCCGAGTTCTTGGCTAGAGCCAAGCCGTTGGCTTGGAGAGTCATAAATCTAGCTATTTGAGGGCCCCACGGGTCCACCCACTTGTCTTTCTTCAAACAACACGGGTCCACCCACTTGTCTCTCTTCCATCAGTCCACTACCTTTTGCACCTGAGGACCCCACAGTCATCAGTTCACCATCAAGTCCAGCGCTGAATTCTCCAGTTTCTCTTCCTTTTCCTTCGTCACCTACTGCCCCACCGTCTTTTCCAGTTTCTTTTTCTTTTTCATTTCCTTCATTGCCTGCTGCACCACCATCGTTTTCAAATGATATTGGAGAGGTCCCAACTCCAAATCTTGACTCCAAAGCTTCTAATTCTTCGAATTCGTCAAATGCAAAAAAATCCTGAGAATTTCCTTCACAATATCTCTCCCCCTGAAGGGAAGACTCGGAAACTCCCCCTGAATAATAAGGCTCAGATTCATGAAACGCAACATCAAGAGAAACATACATAGTGCCAGTAAGAGGATCATAACATCGATAACCCTTTTTGAATTCAGCATAACCAACAAATATACACTTACGGGCACGGGGATCAAGCTTGCTGGGTTGAGGCTTGGGAATATGAACATAAGCTGTGCATCCAAACACACGGGGCTCCAAATTAGGCATAGAAGGGATGGTCAGAAGTGTATGAAGCTTCTGATGAGGATTCTGAAACTCAATCACCCGTGAAGGAGTACGGTTGATAAGATATGCTGCTGATTTCACTGCTTCTCCCCAATAGGACCGAGGTACATTCATGCCAAACAAGGAAGCACGAACAACTTCCATCAACTGCCTGTTCTTCTGTTCTGCTAAACCATTTTGTTGAGGAGTATAAGAATTGGAGGTTTGATGATGAATTCCATGTGACCGGCAAAACTCAATCATAAGGCCATTCACAAACTCTCCACCATTGTCAGACTGAAACACTCTGATGGATTGTTGATATTGAGTTGCCACCATTTTGTGAAATTCAGTAAACATCCCAAATACATCACTCTTATTTTTCAGTAATGACACCCATGTCATGCGAGTGCAATCATCAATAAATGTTACAAAATATCGAGCTCCAGAAAAAGAAGGAATTTTCGCAGGACCCCAGACATCAGAGTGAATTTTCATAAAAGGAACAAGACTTTTATGAAGACTTGGTGAATATGAAATACGGTGGCTCTTGGCCAGTTCACAAATGTCACAATGGAAATCCAGATCATTGACAACTGAAAACAAATGAGGTTGTAGTTTCTTAAGATAACTAAAAGATAGATGACCTAAACGGCGATGCCATAACCATATAGCTTCCTTCGCATTTTCTACCCCGTTGATCTGATTAGCTTGTCCCAAAAGATGCTTCTGTTTCTCTCCAGTCTCTGTCAAGTCCAGGTAGTATAATTTCCCCCTTCTAACACCATAACCAAGAATCCGCCGAGTCAGAATGTCCTGAAACACACAGAAAGAAGGATAGAAGGTGACAATACATGCAAGAGCTAAAATAATTTGACCAACAGACAGGAGATTATAAGCTAGTGATGGAAAAATTAAGACAGATTCAAGGGTTAAGGTATCAGATAAAGCAATAGAACCTTCTCCGGTGACCGGAGTTGGAGTACCATCAGCAGTAGAGACAACATTTTGAGGGGAATGTCTAAGGTTCTTCACAAGACTAGGGTCATTGGTCATATGGTCAGATGCACCTGTATCAATTATCCATGTACTATTAAAAGTAACCTTACCCTTCACACCTGACTGCGCTATATTAGCGGAGGTAGTGTCTAGGTGCACTTCCTCTGCAGCAGCCATGACAGCTTTTCCAAGGTTCTTTAGCGGTTTCTTGGTGAAATCTCACCAATCAGGGTAGCCAATTATTTCATAACACCGTTGCTTGCTATGACCCAAATTTCCACAAAGCGGACACTTTGTATTTGCATATGGATTTGTTTTACCTGGAGGACGGCGTGGTGGAAGAGTTGAGAAGCCTGAGGATGGATCCATTGAGCAGAAGGGAACGGCTTTTGGGTTTTGGCTTTGTCGGCTGCAGCAGAATTGCAGACTAGAGCAGCAGAGCTTGTCTGCGTGGGACCCGAGCTAGGCCTAAACAATTGTGCAGGATGACCCACGTGAATGTGTTGTAGCAGATGGAAAGAAGAATCCATGTACTGTAGCATGCTTTAGGCTTAAACAATTATGCAATGCTGTGGTCCCACGGTATGATGCTATGCTGCTACTTTTTAAATTATGCAATGCTGTGGTCCCACGGTATGATGCTATGCTGCTACTTTTTTTCTTGATGATTTGCTATGCTGCAATTTTTCAAGGTTGGCTACTTGGCTATGGCAATTTTGAGATAGCCTTGGGTGATGGAAAAATAAATTTGACCGGGTTGTTCGTGAAATACTTCGAGATTCAAGTTTCGGGTTTCAGGTTTCGGGTTTCAGAGGATTACAATGCAGGGATTGAACCTGGCTTTGATATCAAGTAGAAAATAAGAATTCAATGTGTTTGGAATGTTTCGATTGTATTATTGATCTCTAAAATAGGAGGTATATAAAGAGATACAAGAGTAGTCCTAATAGGAAAACATCTCCTACAATTATACAGAAAACGTAATCTACACCTGCAAGGAAAGTAAATATTTACAGAATATTCTACATTATTTGAGAATTATTTTCCATTCATATAAGTTTGGTGAAAGTGCGAAACATCTATGATCTCTGTACCAGAGTACGCACTTTGAAAACCAATCAAGGCCTTGAGGTTTCTCAAAACTAGCAAAAGTTTACTCTTGAAATAACAGTCTTTTGAACAAAATTTCAAGACTAGCCGAAAATTAGATGCTAAGGCCTTCCGTTCGGTGAGTAGTTGGTCTCTATTCACCCCATGTTTTGGCTACTCTCTTGTTATCTTGGCAAAGAGATTTTATTTAAGAAAGTGGAAAAAAAAAAAAAAAAAAAAAAAAAAAAAAAAAAACCTCAACAGTCTTAGCTGACTTACTGTTACCATCATAACTAGTTCCTGGTTGTTCTTGCCTAGAGCGCAAGAGGTGGGATGCTCTGTTCGTGCCTGAAGAAGTTGTGAGGATCAACTTTGGTTTTAGTCTTTATCAATCTGTCAAAGTTGTTCTTGAAATACCTGTTACCCCAAGCACTTGCTTCAGTGATGCTAGTGTTCTTTTTATTGTTTATCCCCAAATCAAGATCCCTATAATTCACATATGCTTGCCTTGGGGACTTTGTAACATAAGGAGCCATGTAGCTGTAGAGCTTCCTAATCCAATCTATGTGCTTTGCCTCGTTTTCATCTTCAGCTAGCCATACAGTGATGTACTGAATTTTGAAGAGAACATTTCTGTGCGGGAAGGGTATTGCTGACTCGGAAATTTCGCTCATCACTCCCCCATATGGATTCCAAATAATCACAGGAGTGGTTTCTTCCAACAACCTTTTCCAAAGCCCCTCAAGCCCAGTTTCAGGAATCGGGTCTTTGACAAAGTCTGATTTGGCTTTGAAGTAGATCTTGGATATGGATTTTCCTTGTAGCAAAACCTCGGGCGGAGTTCCAGTTGCGTAACCTGCTATGTACATCACAGACTTGAGCCAACTCGTTTGTGTACAATCTTTTCTTGTCAAATTCAGTTCGGGGAACCCTGTTTGCATAACATTGAGGAGCCTTTTAACACCTCCAAGGAATTGACCTTGGTAAAGAGTTGTGACAGTTCTCTTGCCACTTTTGCTGTCAGCTACTGTTGGTTGTATCATAACTCTAATGTTGAGATCTTTGTCGAGCTTAGTAGCAGCTACTTGTTGCCATCTATGGAGGAGCTTTGTGGCACCCTGTTCCAATGTCTTGGAAACTGTAAAAACCGTCACAGTTGATGGAACGGGAACCAACTTTATCTTCCACCACAGGATGATTCCAAAGCTTGCTCCTCCACCACCTCTGATTGCCCAAAACAGGTCTTCTCCCATGGTCTTTCGGTCAAGAATTCTGCCGTTGACATCAACTATTCGGGCATCCAGGACGTTATCAGCTGCAAGGCCATATTTCCTCATCATAGTACCATATGCACCTCCAGTTATATGGCCGCCCACCCCTAAACTTGTGCAAAGACCAGCTGGGAAGCCGTGGGTTCTGCTTTTCTCTGCAATTCTGTAGTAAACTTCACCAATAGTGGCTCCAGCTTGAATCCATGCATTATTGGCTTGGATATCAACATTAACTGATCGAAGCTTGGCAAGGTCTACAACAATGAAAGGTGTCTCAATTTTGGACACATACGAGAGACCTTCATAATCATGCCCTCCACTTCGGACCCTGAGATGTATCCCAAGCTGTTTTGAACAAATAACAGTATTTTGAACTTGGGAATCATGCGTTGGTGTGAAAATGAACTCTGGCTTTGGCTTTGAAGGGACCAAGTACCTGAGGTTTTGTGCAGTTGAATTTAGGACGGTAGTGAATGCAGAACTGTTTGGAGTGAAAAAGGTACTAGAGAATGGAATAGAAGCGTTAGAATGATATGAGAGGCATTGGAGAAAACTGTTTTGTTTTGGAGATGGTGGTTCTGCCGATGAAGATGAAAACAATATAAAAAGAAACAGGGAAAAAAATGGAGAGTTTGAAAGCTTCATGCTGCTTTGTTCAAGTCTCTTTGGGTGTTGTTGAGGAATGATGAGACTAGTTTCCGAGTTTCTTTATATAAGCATGAATGTGCATTAGTGTCCCCTTGATGAGCTGATGCAAATGTC
The DNA here is from genome assembly GCF_958449725.1 of Rosa rugosa. NCBI lineage: Eukaryota > Viridiplantae > Streptophyta > Magnoliopsida > Rosales > Rosaceae > Rosa > Rosa rugosa. The sequence continues at coordinate 61,724,949 of NC_084821.1, read as the reverse complement.
ATGCGGTGTTGGGATCACATGGGATTATGGTCTCTATTTTAATGAGTTTTTTTGGAATATTGACTTCTACCCCAAATCTTCTTAGTAGCGTTCTCTGCCTACAATCTCTCAGCACCACCAATAGGGCAAAGACCTGGTGGGAAACTGAGACAATGTGCTGTAAAAATATTGCGAGGCTTTTGATCTATGGTGTTGTTAAACCTGAGGTTTTGTAAAGAGGACAAAAAAGATAGATGAAATGAAGGTTGCTGTACAACAATTAAGAAACTTCAAAAAATGAACAAGGTCGGCTACAGATCGGGAGAAAGAGATTCAAGTGAACATCAACATGAACGGACGACTGATAACATCAAGCTAGTGAACTATCTAACAGCTTCAAACCATTTTCCAAACCAGCTGTGGGACTTGAAGAGTTGAAAGTGTGTGATTTGATTATGGAAGAAGAGCATGAGTGGAATATTCCATTGTTAGAGGACTTGTTTACACCGTATGAGGCTGCAATTATTGCTAGTATCCCTTAAGCATTAGAGGAGCTGATGACACCTTGCTATGGCACTTTGACAAAAGAGGCAATTATGGAGTTGGAAGTGGCTATCATGCGCTCGGATTGGGGAGCCAATATTCCACCCAAAGTCCGGGTCTTCGTTTGGAGACTATTAAAAGGCATATTACCAACAAGAGCTGCTTTTTCCCACAAGGTTAGTCTCCCTGATAATCATTGTCTTTTGCGATCAATCAATTGAAGATGGTCTCCATTTGTTTAGAGATTGTGATGTCACGTCCTATTTTTGGCTGCTCACTACTTTGGGATTAAAAGCTAAAAAGGTGGCTGGTGCTAATATGGTTGACTGGGTACTGAATGTGATTGACATACTCAATTGTAGCCAAAGATGTATCTTCTTCATGGCTCTTTGGCCATGTTTGTTTCCCGGAAAGTGGGTATTGGAAAAGGAAAATGTTTCCTTTCCTGCGTTTGGGACAGCCAGGGAAGGGAAACATTTTCCCAAAGGAAAGGAAAAAGTGAGGGAAATTGGTTCCCTCCCCTCCCCCTCTGGAAACACTTTCCCAAAGGAAAGGAATTTGATTCCTTTCCTTTCTGGTTACCAAACATGGCCTTTGGGTTATCGTAACAATGTACTATGGAAGGGCACTTTCTTTGTGCATCTAGTGCAGCTCAATGGGTAATTAAGCTCCTTGAGGAATACCAATCAGTTCATAACGCTGGAGGTACTAAAGCAAGGAGGGAAAAGACGAAATGGCAAAACCCCCTTAGTGGGCGACTGAAGGTGAATATTGGTGGCAGTTATAGGGCTGACCATGGTGACGGTGGTGTGGGGCTAGTAATCCGTGATGAACACGGTGACTGTTTGGTAGCTTTGGCATGCTATTTCTCGCATGCTTCTTCCGCTTTACACATGGAGGTGGAGGCATGTCGGGCAGGGCTATTGTTGGCTATCCATCAGAACATGACTGCCCTTGAGTTGGAGAGTGATTGCTCCCTAGTTGTTGCGATTTTGCAGCAAAACATGGAGGATAGATCTGAGATTGGGCGCATTATGGATGATTGTAAGTCATATTTGACATTTTTTCACCTTTTTCGGGTTAGACATATTTTCCGTGAAGCAAATGGTACACATTAGGTATTGTATGCCTCTCACCTTCGATAAAAAAAAAATGTTAATCATGTTTAAGGAAAATAGAATTTGTGAGAGAATTGGGAGAATAGTTGTATCTTTCATTGATAATAGGACCTCTATATATACAAGTACATAATCTTTGAGTACATGGAATCCTATTCTAATTTGAACTAGGAATCTAGAACAATCTTCTTCTATTACAACAATAGAAAGTACTCCTAGTTTGGTAAGGCACACATAATCCTGATATCCTTCAACACTCCCCCTTGTGTCGTCCAAACGTGATGTCATCGTGACACCATGGCGCTTTAAATGTTGCCTCTTTAAAAACCTTGCTCGAGTAATAAAAACCCTATAGGACAAAAATAACCTCGAGGAGGAGAAAAAGAGTACAACATGCCCTTCACTCTTCGAGATCAAACATGTAGACATCATGCCTCCCTCTAATTGCTACAATCGTGGGAGTTCGGATAATTTACCCATTCCGATGCTCTTCACATGTTTCTCGAAAGTGGGTTTAGGTAACACGACTTAGTAAATAAATCTACTACATTATCCTCAGATCGGATTTGATTCACTTCAATCTTTAGAAGTGTTTGTTATTGCTGATTATAAAAAACTTAGGTGATATATGCTTGGTGTTGTCGCCCTTGATGAAACATTGCTTCATTTGTTCAATGCATGCTGCATTATCCTCATAAATGCATGTAGGTTCATCTGTGGTATAGACTTCAAACCACAAGTTCTTCGAATATGTGCAACTATGGACCTCAACCATATGAATTCATGAACTGCTTCATGAAGAACAATAATCTCTGCATGATTCGAAGAAGTAGCGACAAGAGTCTGCTTTGTAGACCTCCAAGATATCGCGGTGCTTCCCATGGTAAAGACATAACCAGTTTAGGAACGACCTTTGTATGAGTCAGAGAGGTACCCTGCATAAGCAAAACCCATCAAAACATCACCATCGTTTTGACGAAGGGAAGGAGGATGTCGGCCACCCTTGGTGGCAATGGCGTTGTCGTGTATGGCGACGGTGACGACGTCTCTTGGACCTATGGATTCAGATTCCATCTTGTTGTCCATTCTTTTCTCTCTATAGGGATAGAACAAGTCCATATCTATCGTACCTTTTAAGTATCAAAAGATTGTCTTTACACCAGTCTAATGGAGTAGCGTTGGCGCAGGGCTACATCTAGCACTACAAGGAAAAACAAGAAATGTGACGAATGGAATTCCTCACAAAATGTCCAAATTCCTCGTTTAAACTAATGAGCGAGGAAACTCGTGCGTCGCAAATTTTCCTCGCTTAAACCCCCTCACGGATTACTATATGCGAGGCTTTTCGATTTCCTCACAAATTATTAATTGCGAGGAATATGTGTTCCTCGCAAATTAATAATCGCAAGGAACAAAGATTCCTCGCAGATTATTAATCTCAAGGAATGATGATTCCTCACAGATTAATAATTGCAAGGAATGAAGATTCCTCACAAATTTATAATTGTGAGGGACAAATATTCCCTGCAAATTAATAAATGTGAGGAACACATTTTCCTCATAGATTAGACATTGCAAGGAATGTGTATTCGTCATAGTTAAAATTATGCTTGTTCATTATAGAGACAAAGGGAAAATGCAAATGACTTACAAAACCTACAAAATTATATTAAATTTAGGCTAGTCACCAACATATTACTGTTCAGTAATTGCAATTCCAAAAGGATATATTCAAAATAAAATAACCTAGGACCGATTGTTCAGGACTAAATAGTTCCTTAACTACATATGAGAAAGATAATTCCTAAATATTTCATGAAACCCAAGGCATTCTAACCCTCCATACCAAGCTAGTCATTAGAGAAGTCATCAATTCCTTCAATACCATCAGTTTCTTGAGCAGAGCTATCATCAACAACACAATTAATGTCGTCACTCCCATTCAATTTGCTAAATATTGCTCGCAACATAGATTTCAACTTAGCATTTTCAGACTCCAAGCAACTTACAGTGGATGTAAGCTTTTGTAGATTACCTTTCATCTCATTCCACTCAGAATTTATTGGCATTGAAGAAGAAGAAGAAGACGAGATATCCAAGCGAGGGAAAGCACCTAAACCTTGAACCTTGCCACCTTTTCTCCCACACTCCTCAACCATAATTGCAATCTCGTCATTCAAAGCCACTTCTATTGATTCAATAGGAGTACCTTCTGGTGCCTCTTCAATGAACTTTGTCTTGACATCTTCCCTCTTCTGCTTCATTTTCTCCTGCAACAAAAAGAATGATATGATTACACACACACACACCCTAGATATTAACAAAGTCAGACTAGATATAATGCACTATATATGACATACATCACTTTCTAAAATACAAATCTAGATACAAGACATTGTACATATAATTCAATCAGTGTGGAACTGTACATGTGTAGACATACGGATACAAATCACACACTTGAATTCTAAATCTTCTATTTCTATTTTATAAAACTTATATTTGAACTAAGATATTGATTGATAACTTACATGTCTCACTCATTTAGCCTCACTAACCCACTTATGCTCTGCATCCTGATACATGTTTTCATAATTGTCTATAAATGATACAAGCTTACCACCTTCCTGCACTTGAAAAAACATACAGTTCAATATATAAGAGTTTATCGTAATAGAATGCCACACGAGCGACTATTATTTAATTACCTTTGCTGCTTGCAAAGCATGCTGAATAAATGGTGCACCACCCCATCAAAGCATGCTGAATAAATGGTGCACCACCCCGATGGGTACTTTCCTGTTGATCTCTGTTTTGAGCATTAGTAGCATGAAGAGGCTGCCAACGTTTATTCAAGCACTCCATGCAGGGACATATTGTCTCATTCCTCTCATTCACATGATGTTTTGCAACCTCCATAAAAGATCTAAACCCTTCTTTATACTCTTCACTGAATTTGTCCTGCTTAAGTATCCATTCCCTATCCATCTTAACCTAATTCCAATCTAAACAAGATTGAAATGATCAATATGCATGGATATGTAATAACCAACATGCAGTTTATTATATGCATTTTAGCAGTTTAATTGGCATAAGAACAAATGCATGTAATAGACATAAGTTACTTAAGTTTTCAGAAACATTATAGAGGCATTACTTATCTATATTACAGTTTATTATATGCATCTTAAAGAACATTTTTCACCTGTCTAATAAGTTTTCAGATTCATGTAATAGAAGTTATCCAAGTTTTCAGAAATATTAGAGGCATTACTATCTTCTTCTTTTTTAATTCATGTTACAGGGCATCACTTATCTAAGTTTTCAGATTCATGTTACAAGCAAAGCATGATTAGTTTTCTTAAGTAAACTATAAAACACCTGTATATATGTTTCTAAATGAATATGTAAATAAATACAAGTTGCCTTATCATAGTAGTTTATATGTTGAATAACTTACCTTAAAAAAACACGCAAACTCAACAAGTTCTTTGGATTGAAGTTGTTAAATGTAGTCAATGTCCTAGGAAAAAATGATAATATAGTTAGTCAGAGAAATAAGTGTTACTAAATGATGGTAATTAAATTGGAAAGTAAACTTATACACCTGTCAATACATTAAGCTAAAGAATGATGACATAATGAAGATACATGAATATCTAGTTTGCAGATCGATAATACAAAAGCTCAATTATTACTCCCTAGCCTCCATCTTAATCTCGTTCTCATCAGTCTTTTGAAGTCATATATATTCAGAAGAGTATATCGATCAACTAATGACACCTAGAGCTAGACAGAATACACACACACACACACACATATATATGTGCCGTACATGGAGCTAATTGTGTTAGATCTACGGACCCTCTTTTGGTTGTTAGTCAAGGCAATCAGATATAACTAGGAAGAAGAGGCCAAGTTTAATATAGATGTGTTATGCTCTTAAAAAAGCACTCAGTCAAAAGGTGCCTCTTAAAACACCTTCAAAAAAGTCACTAACAACAAGGGGTTCGATGACACCACCCTCTGCCACTTATTCAGCGAAACGTTGGATAGCGAGGCAATGAGTTGGTTCTTTGAGTGCCCGCCAGGATCCATCAACTCATTCCACGCCCTATCAAACTCTTTCCTCTCTCGGTTCATCCTGTTGGCCGCCGGACACCACAACACAAGTTAGTTGTTCAACGTCAAATAGGGCGCAGAGGAAACATTGAAGGCATTCGTCACCAGGTGGCGAGCGGCGGCGTCTCAGTGCCGAGATCTTGATAAAACAATGGCGCTGGCAGCTTTCAAGCAAGGACTCCAAAAGGGACCATTCATCTATCATCTCAATTATAATCACCCAAATGCTGCATATGACCACATCATGGGCGAAGCCGTCATCCATGCACAGGAAGAATTCATCACATATGGAGAAACCCCACCACCTCCGCCAACACCAGCAAAGGCCACTCAGCCTTCCTCCAGCCATCAGGAGACTGCTAACAAGACCCTTGCTTCGCCGCCAACTGATAAAAAGAGAGAGTGGCAACAGGGCAACTACCAGAGCAAGCGGCAAAATGACCGACATTACAACAAGGGCAACCGTTCATCCCAGGGGGATAACCGTAAAAAACAGACGGAGTCCTCCCAGCGGTATGAAGTGTTCACAGTCCTCACAACCTCGTACGAAGAGATATACGACTAGTGCAAAGACCAGATCCCACCGCCACCCCCAAGAAAGTGCCCAAGAGTGGGAAAACCAAGAAACACTGGCAAGTGGTGTAAGTACCACGAGGACAGCGGTCACAACACCAATAACTGCAACGCTCTCAAAACAGCAATTGAGACTTTGTATCGTGATGGTAAGTTGGAGCAGTTCAAGGTGCATCAGCCGCCACCTGTGGTCGCCAACATCGACCTATGCGCCACATCAACACCATCGACTGCGGCGCTCCAATCACCAACATGTCTCATAGGGCAAGAAAGAGTTATGCACGCGCTAACCACCCTAAGGAAGTTTGCAACATCCGCTATGAGAGATCCGCTAAACTCCCACGATCTGGTTGGGAACCCATCACCTTCTCGGAGGAAGAAGAGCGCGGAGTGCACCTACCCCACGACGATCCATTCTTGATCGACGCCATGCTCGATAAATGGTCCGTGGGAAGGGTCCTTGTTGACAGCAGCTCCGCTGTCCATGTCATCTTCCATGGCTGCTACAACCAACTCCAACGGAATAGAAAGTTGCTCCAGGATCATGAGCCACTGCTCAGCTTCTCCGGTGACGTCACACAACCGCTTGGTTCTGACTACATGCGCCTGGTCATCGGTGCTAGCCCATGCACAGCGGAAATACATACAGAGTTCATCGTTGTCGATTGCTTCAGTTCATACAATGTCATCATTGGTCAATCGACGCTCAACAAACTAAAGTGCATCATAGCAAGGTACATGCTTCTCGTGAAGTTCCCTACACCCAACGGGACAGGTTGTGTGAAGGGAAGTCAACATCTGGCACGAGAATGTTATTCAACGACTGTGTCACGGTCGACACGCCGCCATGAGATCTTAACAGTAGGAAGCCATGGAAGCCATGGAAGCCATGCACCAACACCAGATCTTTTTGAGGACCCTAGGGATGACGAGGAGAAATATGTAAAAAAGGAGCCTGTCAACCCCGAAACATCATTGAAGGTTATCAGCATCTCCGACGACCACCCTGAGCGGACAGTCCGCATAGGCGCTCAGCTAGCCCCAGAGATAGCGGCAGAGCTCACTCAATTTCTACGTGACAACGCCGCTGTCTTTGCATGGTCCTACGCTGATATGTCAGGCATCTCCCCTGAAATCATCACACACAAGTTGAGCATAAAGCCATCCTTCTATCCGGTCAAGCAGCGGCGAAGGGCCTTTGACGAAGAGAGATATCGTGCAATAGGGGAAAAAGTCACCAAGCTCCAGGACATTAGATTCATCCGCCAAGTCAATTATCCTCAGTGGATTTCAAACTTGGTCATGGTCAAGAAACCTAGCGGCAAGTGGCGGATGTGCGTAGACTTTAAGGGCCTCAACAAGGCATGTCCCAAGGATAGCTTCCCGCTACCCCGCATCGATCAACTGGTCGATGCAACCGCTGGACACGAGCAGCTCAGCATGATGGACGCCTTCTCCTGCTATAATCAAATCAAGATGCACCCAGGCGACCAAGAATGCACCACCTTCACAACCGACAAGGGCCTATACTGCTATAATGTCATGCCTTTCGGTTTGAAGAACGCTGGGGCAACATACCAGCGACTGATGAACGCCATGTTTGCGGAGCACCTTGGCAAAATTATTGAGGTCTACGTGGACGACATGTTGGTCAAGAGCATCAAGGCCAGTGGACACGTGGCAAACCTCCGCATCATATTCGCCATTCTTTTGGCCTATGGTATGCGCCTTAACCCTGAGAAATGCTTCTTTGGGGTCACCGCTAGCAAGTTTCTGGGCTACATCATTAGTGAATGGGGAATAGAGGCCAACCCTGACAAGGTGCAAGCCATCCTCAACATGAAGGCCCCGGAATACAAGGTGCACATTCAGAGCCTATAGGGAAAGCTAACCGCCCTCTCTCGGTTCATCTCCAGACTCACTGACAGATGCCTCCCATTTTTCAAAGTTCTGAAAAGGACCCACAAGAAAGAAATTGACTGGACCCAAGACTGCGAGGTGGCATTCCAGAGCCTGAAGGAATACTTGGCGGCAGTCCCACTTCTTTCCATTCCTGTACAAGGTGAGGTACTATACATTTACCTAGCGGTATCCCCATCAGCGGTAAGCTGCGCCATTGTTCGACGGGAGGGCTAGGAAGAGCTCCTAGTATTCTACGCCGGCAGAGGCATGAATGGGGCAGAAACAAGATATACCCCTGGAGCAGCTAGCCCTCGCACTCATTGTCGCCGCTAGACGCCTCCGCTAGTACTTTCAGGCCCACACAATTCATGTCTTAACAAATCAACCGCTGAGGCAGGTAATGCAGAACCCTATGCACTCTGGGCGCCATAGCAAGTGGGCCATCGAGCTCAGCGAGTTCGATATTGACTACAAACCAAGGACCGCCATGAAAGGTCAGGCGGTCGCAAATTTCATCGCTGAGTTCACCGAGTGTCAGGATGAACCCAACCCAAGGGTAGAGGCCAGCGTAGAGATGGTAACCGCTGAAGAACCAGCCCCACAGCAGTCAGACTGGAACCTCCATGTGGACGGCTCCGCTTGCTCCAAGGCCTGCGGCGCCGGAGTCATCTTGACGGGACCAAGGGGACTAAACGTGGAATACGCGTTAAAGTTCAATTTCACAGCCTCAAACAACATGGCGAAGTATGAAGCGCTCATTGCAGGCTTACTCCTCGCCATCGACTCAGGGGCTGACAGCGTCAACATATTCAGCGACTCCCAACTAGTCGTTAACCAGGTCAACGACAGCTTCCAGGCCAAAGATCAGCAGTTAGCAGCGTACTTGGGATACGTCAAGACGCTCCTCAAAAAATTCAAATTTCACACCATCACACAGATCCCCAGGGAAAAGAATGGCAAGACTAGAAACCGCCTAACCACACCAAAGTCCAGCGGACACAAGGGTGGAATACCTTGATAAGCCAAGCATCACAAATACCCTGGCGGAGATTTTCAACATTGAGGTCAATCCCAGCTGGAAGGATGAAATCATCGAGTACAAGAGCAATGGAACACTACCAACCGACAAGGTCGAGGCAAGGCAGCTTAAGTGGAGAGCAACCCGCTACAACATCCAGAATGGCAAGCTGTACCGCCAGGGATTCACCCATCCCAACCTCCAGTGTCTCACTGTACCTACATGTACATTTGCAAAGCATAATTAGCTATAATGAGCCACGCTCATTGTACCGCCAGAGGTACCAACTACCGCCAAGGGAGTGACCCACGGATAGGCAGCCAGGCGGGCTACAGCCTGAGCACAAGATTACCCCGGGATCACCGCTGACGCGCCGCCACGCGCTGCGCCAAGACGGCATCAGAAGCTACTGAAACTGAGAACTGAAGCACTTCAGTCCCACATCGGAAACAAGGAGAAGATCGGACCTCTCCTCACCTATAAAGGTCCTCTTCTCTCTCTTCATTAAGATTACGCATTAACTACTCATTTATTATTGTGCTGCCTATATGTGTCAACTGACTTAGGCATCGGAGAAGTGAAGACCGCCCAACGCGGTCTCCCTCTGACGCCCTGTCTTTCATTTGGTAGCCAGTGAAGATCATCAAGTATACAGAGTAGCGGTCCGCCCACCGGACCTGCGTTAAACGGAGGTTTGGCTACCGCCAGACTTTGAGCATTAACATTGGCGCCGTCTGTGGGAATCCTTGAACAAAAGGTCATCCCATCACAACTACCATGACTAGCGGTAGCGGGGGAAACGCTGAGGAGCAGGCAGACCAATCCGCCATCCCCCAACCCTCCAATCCAGCGGTAGGTGTTAACCGCGCACTATTCACCACCCCGGCCAACCCCGGCGGTGAGGCAAATCCAAGCAGCAGCCGCCCACCAGGCCAGGACCTCGCCGCCATGTACGAGCTGGCACTGGCAGACCTTCACAAGGCAAACAGAGAGCGTGAAGAGGAGCGCAGAAAGAAGACTGAGGCCCAAAAACAGGTGGCTACGCTGATATCACGTGTTGATGACCTGAAAAGGACGTTGGAAAGAGCCGCCAATCCAGCGCAAAGCGGGAATTCACACAGCACCATGCGTAGTCAGCCCAACACCGGCACATTAGCACCAGGACCAGTCATACAGATGCAGGTTCCGCTGGACCCACCTGAACTATTGGGGATGGGACCACTACCCATCCCCCAGCTCATGTTGGAGCAGGAGGCAGAGTCAGTGCCGCGCACCAACCGCTCGGAAGCTAGGGCAAGAACTGAGGGCAATCCGCCTGCGCCAAGGCGTAGGCAGGCCCAGCGGAGTACATATGCCGGATCCGCCGGCGACGCAACAGTCCAAATTCTGGAGAGGATGCAACAGTTGGAACAGAGGTTGGTACGGGCAGAGTCGGGTGCCCCGGGGCCAACTCAAAGTCCACTTTTCACGTCCAGACCAGGGCCCTTCACCGCTGCAATTCTGCAAGCTATCAGGCCGGCGTACGCAAAAACTCCAAAGATGTCACACTACAGCGGTACGTCCGTCCCCTTCGTCCATATGGACACCTTCAAGAAGGTCACCAACAACAAGGGATTTGACGACCCCACCCTGTGCCACTTGTTCAGCGAAACACTGGACGGAGAGGCAATGAATTGGTTCTTCGAGTGTCCGCCGGGATCCATTGACTCATTCCACGCACTATCACATACCTTCCTCTCCCGGTTCATCTTATTGTCCGCCGGACATCATAACACAAGTCAGCTGTTCAGCGTCAAGCAGGGAGAGGACGAATCACTAAAGGCATTCGTCACAAGGTGGCGGGCGGCAGCATCTCAGTGCCGCGATCTAGACAAGTCGATGGCATCGGCGGCCTTCAAGCAGGGACTCCTCAAGGGACCGTTCCTCTATCACCTCAACTACAACCATCCAAACGCGGCATATGACCATATCATGAGTGAGGCGGTCATTCACGCCCAGGCGGAATTCATTACATATGGAGAAATCCCACCGCCACCGGCAACGCCAGCAAAGACAACACAACCCACCTCCAATCAGCATGAGACCGTTAATAAAGCACCCACCGCACCGCCAACTGACAAGAAAAGGGAATGGCAACAGGGCCACTACCAGAACAAGCGGCAGAAAGACCAATACCACAAGGGCAACCGCCCAACCCAGGAGGATAACCGCAACAGGCAAACGGAGTCTTCTCAGCGGTATGCAGTGTTCACGGTCCTCACGACCTCGTACGAGGAAATATACAATCAGTGTGTTCATACCTACACTAGCAAGCTAGTTCTCTACATCACCAAGCATAAGTAACACCCACTTTGGGACATCCACGAGACATGGCAAGGCCCAACCGAGACATACATCGTGTAGCCCTATGTTCAGGCTACGCGGCGGTATCTGGAAGTCGCAAATCCGCCACCGGGAAGCCACCTTCCCGCCCTTGCCAACATGCCTCCATAACATAGCTTTCTGCATGTTAAATAGACTAGAATAGTGTGGGTACTTGTCCCACATCGAAGAACAAGTAGAGTGTACCTACATGTACGTTGCAAAGCATAATTAGCTATAATCAGACACACTCATCGTACCGCCAGAGGTACCAACTATCGTCAAAGGAGTAACCCACAGATAGGCAGCCAGGCGGGCCACGGCCTGAGCACAAGCGTTCCCCAGGATCACCGCTGACGCGCCGCCACGCACTCTGCCAAGACGGCATCAGAAGCTACTGAAACTGGGAACTGAAGCACTTCAGTCCCACATCGAAAACAAGGAGAAGATCAGACCTCTCCTCACCTATAAAAGGTCCTCTCTTCTCCCTTCATTAAATTACGCATTAACTCTCATTTATTACTATGCTGCCTATATATATCAACTGACTTAGGCATCGGAGAAGTGAAGACCGCCCAACGCGGTCTCCCTCTGACGCCCTGCCTTCCATTTGGCAGCTAGCAGGAATCACCAAATATACAGAGTAGCGGTCCGCCCGCCGGACCCGCGTTAAACGAAGGCTTGGCTACCGCCAGACTTTGAGCATTAACATTGGCGCCGTCTGTGGGAACCCTTGAACAAAAGGTCACCCCATCACAACTACCATGACTAGCGGTAGCGGGGGAAACGCCCATGAGCAGGCAGACCAGTCCGCCATCCCCCAACCATCCAATCCAGCGGTAGGTGTTAACCGCGCACTATTCAACACCCCAACTAACCCTGGCGGTGAGACGGATCCAGGCAGCAGCCGCCCACCAGGCCAGGACCTCGCCGCCATGTACGAGTTGGCACTGGCAGACCTTCACAAGGCAAACAGAGAACGTGAAGAGGAGCGCAGAAAGAAGACCGAGGCCCAAGGGCAGGTGGCTGCGCTGATGTCACGTTTTGATGACCTGAAAAGGACGTTAGAAAGAACCGCCAACCCGGTACAAAGCGAGCATTCGCATAGTACAAGGCGTAGTCATCCCAACGCTGGTACATTGGGACCGGAACCAGTTGTACAGATGCAGGTCCCGCTGGACCCCCCTGAACTACTGGGGATGGGACCACCGCCCATTCCCCAACTCATGTTGGAGCAAGAAGCAGAGTCGGTACCACGCGCCAACCGCTCGGAAATTAGGGCAAGAACTGAGGGTGGTCCGCCTGCGCCAGGGCATAGGCAGACCCAGCGGAGTACATATGCCGGACCCGCCGGCGACGCAACAGCCCAAATTCTGGAGAGGATGCAGCAGTTGGAACAAAGGTTGGTCCGGGCGGAGTCGGGCGCCGCACCGTCAACTCAAAGTCCACTTTTCACGTCCAGACCAGGGCCCTTCACCGCTGCAATCCTACAGGCTATCAGGCCTGCGTACGCAAAAACTCCGAAGATGTCGCATTACAGCGGTACGACCGACCCCTTCGTCCACATGGACACCTTCAAGAAGGTCACCAACAACAAGGGATTTGACGACCCCACTCTGTGCCACTTGTTCAGCGAAACACTGGACGGGGAGGCAATGAATTGGTTCTTCGAATGTCCGCCAGGATCCATCGACTCATTCAACGCACTGTCACATACCTTCCTCTCCCGGTTCATCTTACTGTCCGCCGGACATCATAACACGAGTCAGCTGTTCAGCGTCAAACAGGGAGAGAATGAGTCACTCAAGGCATTCGTCACAAGGTGGCGAGCGGCGGCATCTCAGTGCCGCGATCTGGACAAATCGATGGCATCGGCGGCCTTCAAGCAAGGACTCCTCAAAGGGCCGTTCCTCTATCACCTCAACTACAATCATCCAAATGCGGCATATGACCATATCATGAGTGAGGCAGTCATTCACGCCCAGGCGGAATTCATTACATATGGAGAAGTCCCACCACCACCGGTAACGCCAGCAAAGGCCACACAGCCTACCTCGAGTCATGAAACCGTTAATAAGGCACCCGCCGCATCACCAACTGACAAGAAGAGGGAATGGCCACAGGGCCACTACCAGAACAAGCGGCAGAAGGATCAGTACCACAAGGGAAACCGCCCAACCCAGGAAGATAACCGCAACAGACAAACAGAGTCTTCTCAACGGTATGCAGTGTTCACGGTCCTCACAACCTCGTACGAGGAAATATACAATCAGTGCAAGGATCAGATCCCGCCACCTCCCCCAGCAAAATACCCAAAGACGGGCAAACCCAAAAACACCGGCAGATGGTGCAAATACCATGAGGACAGCGGCCACAATACCAACAGCTGCAACGCACTCAAGACGGCAATCGAGACCTTGTACCGTGAAGGCAAGATGGAACAGTTCAAGGTACGCCAACCGCCACCAGTGATCGCCAACGTAGAGACGTTGGGCCGCATCAACACAATCGATGGCGGTGCTCCAATCACGGGCTGGTCTCACAGGGCCAGGAAGCGTTACGCACGCGTTAATCACCCAAAGGAAGTCTGCAATATCCGTTACGAGAGATCCGCCAAAGTCCCAAAGGTTGGTTGGGAACCTATCACATTCTCTGAGGAGGAGGAGCGCGGGGTGCACCTACCCCATGATGACCCCTTCTTGGTCGACGCCATTCTTGGTAGGTTCTCAGTAGGGAGAATATTGGTAGATAGCGGGTCCGCTGTCAACGTCATATTCAGCGGTTGCTACAGCCATCTCAAGCGGAATAACAAGTTGCTCCAGGATCATGAGCCACTGCTCAGCTTCTCTGGTGACGTCACACAGCCGCTTGGTTCTGACTACATGCGGTTGACTATTGGCACTAGTCCGTGTATGGCGGAGGTACATACAGAATTTATAATCGTTGATTGTCTCAGCTCATATAATGCCATCCTCGGACGACCGGCGCTCAACAAGCTTAAGTGCATTATCGCCGGGTACATGCTTCTCCTGAAGTTCCCCACACCTAACGGCACAGGCAGTGTGAGGGGAAGCCAGCAGTTGGCACGCGAGTGTTATTCAACGACTATGGCACGGTCAACACGCCGCCATGATGTCCTAACGGTAGGAGACCAGGCACCGCCACCAAATATCTTCGAGGACCCTAGGGATGAGGAGAAGAAGTATGTAAGGAAGGAGCCGGTCAACCCGGACACATCCTTGAAGGTTGTCTGCATCTCGGACGAGCACCCTGAGCGGACGGTCCGTATAGGCGCCCAACTAGATCCAGAAGTAGAGGCAGAGCTCATTCAATTCCTACGTCATAACGCCTCCGTCTTTGCATGGTCCTACGCGGACATGCCAGGTATCTCCCCTGAGATTATCACTCATAAACTGACCATCAAACCCTCTTTTTATCCCATCAAGCAGAAGCGGAGGGCCTTCGATGAGGAAAAATACCGGGCAATCGGAGAAGAGGTCGCCAAGCTCCAGGACATTGGATTCATCCGCCAAGTCGTCTATCCCCAGTGGATCTCAAATTTGGTGATGGTCAAAAAGCCCAGCGGCAAGTGGCGGATGTGTGTTGACTTCAAAAACCTCAACAAGGCATGCCCAAAGGATAGTTTCCCGCTACCCCGTATCGATCAGCTGGTCGATTCCACCGCCGGACATGAGCTCCTCAGCATGATGGATGCTTTCTCCGGATACAATCAGATCAAAATGCACCCCAGCGACCAAGAATGCACAACCTTCACGACTGACAAAGGCCTCTACTGCTACAATGTCATGCCTTTCGGTCTAAAGAACGCCGGTGCCACCTACCAGCGGTTGATGAACGCCATGTTCGCGGAGCATCTGGGAAAAATCATCGAGGTCTACGTGGACGACATGCTGGTTAAGAGCGTAAAGGCCGACGGACATGTGGCAAACCTCAGGATCATAGTAACCATTCTCTTGGCCTATGGTATGCGCCTCAACCCGGAAAAATGCTTCTTTGCGGTCACCGCTAGCAAATTCCTGGGATACATTGTCAGCGAGCGGGGCATCGAGGCTAACCCAGACAAGGTCCAGGCCATCCTTGACTTGGCGGACCCAGAGTACAAGGTGCACGTCCAATGCCTCCAGGGCAAGTTAACCGCCCTTTCTCGATTCATCTCTCGACTCACTGACAAGTGTGCCCCATTCTTCAAACTCCTCAAAACAACGCACAAGAAGGTCATCGACTGGAATCCGGAATGTCAGGCGGCGTTCCAGGGCCTGAAGGAATATCTGGCGGCTGTCCCTCTCCTCTCCGTCCCTGTCCAAGGAGAAACCCTATTCATATATCTAGCGGTATCTGCATCAGCGGTAAGTTGCGCAATTGTTAGAAGGGAAGGCCAGGATGAGCTCCCGGTGTTCTACGCCGGCAGAGGCATGAACGGAGCAGAAACAAGGTATCCCCCCTTGGAGCAACTGGCCCTCGCACTTATCGTCGCCGCCAGGCGCCTCCGCCAGTACTTCCAGGCCCACACGATCCATGTGTTAACCAATCAACCACTGAGGCAAGTCATGCAGAACCCTGAACACTCGGGGCGCCTCAGCAAGTGGGCCATCGAGCTCAGCGAGTTCGACATAGAATACAAACCAAGAACCGCCATAAAGGGCCAGGCAGTGGCGGACTTCATCGCTGAACTCACCGAACGCCAACCTGAACCCGGTGTAGAAATGGTACCCGGAGCGGAAGTGGTAACCGTCGGGGAGGCAAGCCCCCTCTAGTCGGATTGGAACTTACATGTGGACGGATCCGCCAGCGCCAAGGCCAGCGGCGCTGGGGTCATCCTAACAGGACCGGGGGGACTGAACGAGGAGTACGCATTGAAATTCAACTTCAAAGCTTCAAACAATGTGGCGGAGTACGAGGCCCTTATCGCCGGTTTACTCCTCGCCATTGACTCAGGGGCTGACAGCGTCAACATATTCAGCGACTCTCAGTTAGTCGTTAACCAGGTCAACGACAGCTTCCAGGCCAAGGACCAACAGTTAGCAGCATACTTGGGATATGTCAAAACGTTGCTAAAAAAGTTCAACTTCCACACCATCACACAAATCCCCAGGGAAAAGAACGCCAAGGCTGATTCCCTGGCAAGACTGGCAACCGCCCAGCCACATCAGAGTCCAGCGGACACAAAGGTGGAATGCCTCGACAAGCCAAGCATCACAAAGACCCTGGCAGAGATCTTCAACATTGAAATCAACCCCAGCTGGATGGACGAAATCACTGCATACAAGCGCAGCGGCACACTACCAGAGGATAAGGTCAAGGCACGCCAAATTCAGCGGAGAGCAACCCGCTACAATATCCAGAATGGCAAACTTTACCGCCAGGGGTTCACTCACCCCAACCTCCGCTGTTTAACCCCGGAGGAAGGAAAGCTCGTGCTGGCAGGAATTCACGGCGGGGAGTGCGGAAACCACTCGGGGGCCAGATCCCTGGCCAATCCTACAATGCGACAGGGCTACTTTTGGCCTACGCTTGGTGAGGACGCCCGGCAAGTGTCAAGATCTTGCCACAAATGCCAGCAGTTCGCCGATCTCCCACATGCGCCGGCGGAACCACTTTCAGTCATCATCGGTCCATGGGTCCACTCTACATGGGGACTCGACTTGATGGGAAAATTCCCAACCGCCAAGGGACAGTTCAAGTACATCATTGTCGCTATCGACTACAACAGCAAGTGGATAGAGGCCGAGCCACTGACGGCCATCACTACCGCCAAAGTCATTCACTTCCTCTGGAAAAACATTTACTGCCGCTATGGTGTCCCACACACAATCATTACAGACAACGGCACACAGTTCAACAATGAGGAGCTCATTTCATTCACCGCCAATCTGGGCACCAGGATGAGCTTTGCCTCTGTCGCCCACCCCCAAACCAACGGCCAGGTCGAAGCGGCAAACAAGATAATCAAGAAGCTGCTAAAAAAGAAACTCGACACTGCCAAGGGCCTGTGGGCGGAAAAGCTTCCAGAAGTGCTATGGGCCATCAGAACGACTCCATCCTCCGCCACTGGTGAAACCCCCTTTTGTATGACGTTCGGAACTGAGGCCGTTCTGCCTGTCGAGGTGGCTCAACCCACCGCTCGGGTCGAATGCTACCACCCAGAGACCAACGGCGATGGCATCAACCTGGATTTGGACCTCCTAGAGGAAAAACGACACAAGGCCCATTTGCAAAACCTGCAAAACAAACAACGAGTTTCGCGTTTCTACAACGCCAGAGTCAAGGCCCGCAACCTCCAACTGGGGGACTGGGTAATGAAGGAAGTCATTCCAGCACCAACAAAACTCCGCCCAACTTGGGAAGGTCCATATAAAATAGTAGAAGTCGTTAGCCCAGGCACCTTCTACTTAATGGACAAGGATGGCGTCACTACGACCCACCCTTGGAATACCGAACACCTTCGGTATTACTACAAATAGTCATGTCGCTACCCAGGAGCATCTTGACTTAGCTAAATTTTTGTTCAACATTTAGCTAAGGGAAGCTACCCAACGGGTACATCCCCACTTTTGTTAACACTGACCAGTCAGTTATCAATGAAACGAGGAATTATTCAAACCATTGTTACCAAGTCTAGCACTGAGGGCAGCTGGCAACGCCAGCAATCGTCAGCGGACCTCGTCCGCTACGTTGTGCACTTGGACCAATCCTAATTCCTTTAATTTTTCATTGATTACAAAAGAACATCCTAAGTCAAAACTCTAGCGGTATAGACATGTCATCACACAACGTCAAAAATTCCATATTTCATATATTCAGGGCTGGGACTCCCCTCCCAAAAAATTGTTCCTTACATTCAAAAAAAAAAAAAAAAAAAAAACACAAGTACATATATTTTCAGCCTCAGCGGCTACACAGTCAAAACAGGGCACGTCCGGCATGTCAGGGGTTGGCCTCGGCGTCGCCTACTTCGGCCTGCGACGGCTGTTCACGGCTTGCTTGGTCGGTCCCTCGAGCGGTGGGACTTGGCGTCTCAATGGTCCCATCCGCCGGAGTCTGATACCCACTGCCTGAGCTGCCACCTCCTGCGGGGGGACTGGGTACTGGCGGGGGTCTCTTCGTCGGCGCTGCATTTTTTGCCGACGGCGCCTTGGGCAGGGACGCCTTGGCCCAATCAATTGCACCATTCGCTCGCAACAGCTCGACATTCGCCAGGGCGCCGGCCTTCGCCGCTTCATTCAGCGCGTTTTTATATTCCGCCGACTGCTTGAAATTCTCCACAGCGGCGGCGGCGGCTCGGCTTCCGTCATCCCTCAGCCGGGTCAACTCTCCCTCCAATCTCTTCACTTCCCCTTGCCTGGCGGCAGACTCCCGCTGCAGGATGTCAATTTTCTTCTCCTTGGCGGTCACACGCTCTTGCAGCAAGGCCTTGTCTTGCTCCAGCTGGGAGACTTGATCATTTCGTTCTATGTCCCGCTGGATGGCAACGTCTAGCTTGCCCCGAGCGTCCGCCGCGTCACAGTCTGCCTTCATCAGGCGTCGCTCCACATCCAACAGCCTGTCCTTGGCCTCCGCCAGCTCCCTCTCCAGCCTCTTCACCTCCTCCCGGAGCTGTCCCTCAATTCGCGGTTGCTTGGAGGCCGCCAAGAACATTTCGTTCAGCCCAACCGCCAGATGCCCGAAGGCTGAGCTGAAGGGCGACTGCTCGATCGCCGTTGGCCGCGTCATCCCTGCCAGACCGCCGAACGACAATCGCTCGCACAAGTGGTAGATAAACTCCCGCTCGCTGTTGGTCATGAACTCGGTGAAGGCAGCGAACGAGTCCAGATCGCTCACGGGCATCTCTCTCTCGGCCGTCACAAGAGCCTTCGATGGGTCCTGTCGGCTCCTCTTCTGCCTGTGGACCTCGAGGGTCTCGTCATCATCCTCCTCCCCGTCCGAATCACACTGGCGCCGCCTTCGCAGGATCGACCGGGTATCTCCAGTGGGCGCAGCCCTGGTCCCCTTCGGCGGTTGTCTCCCCACCGCAGCGGCGGCAGCCCCCACTGGAGCCACGACCTTTTCTTTCTGTGGCCCGCGTCGAGTGGCAACCACTCTTTCCTTCTGCGGCCCGCCAGAGGATCCCTTTTTCCCCCCGCCCGCTTGTCCATCCACCTGCACGCTGGGCAGACCGTCGGCCCCTAGGTGCGAGTGGTGCGGCATGGGCAGCGTCACCGGACCCTCGGATGCGCTCACCTCCAGCGTCTCGGGGTTCACAACTGTCATCTGGGCCGCCTCGCCTGAAGCATACATTGTCTCCAGGAAGTTTTCTATCTCCGCACGGTCCATGGCTTTGTCAAAGGCGTCACTACTCGCTTTGTTGCCTGGCGGAGTCTCTGAGAACATGCAAGCGCCCGTTAGCTTTAACCAAGTTATCAAGAGATACAAGGTGGCGGAAATCTCTTACCAATAGCGCGCGTCAGCTGCTGATCGACCAACAGCTCCTAGCCGGTGAGGAGACGGAAGTCCAACAAATTGCGGTTCTTCCAACAACCTTTGATGCGCGCAACCCGGCACTCTTCCTCTCGCGTCAGATTGTAGCGCAGTCCCGCTGTAAAACAACAGAAGGTGTCAGTCAAACGATTGCAACATATATACATTAAAACCGCCAACTATGTTCAGCGGAGATCGACGGACAACCTCGGATTGGCTGAAACTCCGACTTAATCCTAAACGTCGGCTCCCCCTGGTTGGACTCCGCTTGATACTCCCACCCCGTCGTCGCCACGCAAAACGTCCCCCGCCAGTAGGACATCGAGTCCCTCAAATTTTCTATCAGCTTGGGCGCTCCCTGCCGGCGGCTCAAATTTACTTGCCCCCTACAACCTTGGCGCTTAACGTACACCAGTTCGTAGAAATGCAAGACCTCCGCCACCGTCGGCCCCTCGCACCCGGATAGCCGCCACAAGGAGTTCATCGCCAGCATCAACCGCCACATGTTGGGACAGATCTGCCCAAACGCGATGCCGAACTCACACACCAGGATCTGAAGGTTGGGCACTAGCGGTAACGTCACCCCCTGGCGGAATATTGCCTCGTGAACGGCGGCGAACCCCGCTGGAAGGATTGAGGCCTTCTCGTCCGCCGTCGGTTGACGCAGTTTCACAACTCCCGGCAGCCGGTATGTCCGTTTCATCCGATTAACCGCGGCGGCCGTCATCCGCCCTCCCGCCTCGTCGACGGGGGTCCCATCCGGGAGCACCCACGCCGATTCCTTTTCCTCCCCCGTCACGTTTCCCCCGTCAGCAGAACCACTGGCGGCACTATTACTTGCTCGCCGCTCCTCACTCTCCCGCGCAGCAGCCTCCTCACCCGCCCTAGAACTCTCCGGACGCGACGTACGACCCATGACAACTTCCCAGGGTATGGTTTGCAGCGGCTCGATGTCTAACGGCTCTGGCAGTGAGGTTCCTGCACGGGCAGACAGACGCAACGAGTCAATAAAAACCCTATCCGCCGCACTGATTGACACGTCAGACCCGGAGTCCTCACTGCTCGAGATCTCTATGACGTTGGCCATCCCAAAACCCTAAAACCCAAATAAGTTAGCCCACAGAAGGATCTGACCTATCCCTATATCAGGTATAGCACAGAAACACCACGAACAACTACCCAGAAATTACCAAAACATGAACAATCCCCCCTCAACCCAGATTCAACCATCTAGCAAAACCCTAACTGACAACTCTCTGTTAAACACCGTCACCTACCCTCAAATGTCATCTTACACCCTCGACGAACATCAGGAAACCCGGTTCAAACACCAATCCCAGACAAACACCAAACCCATAAATCAACAAAAACGCGAAACCAAAGAGAAGAATAACCAGAACACTCACCTCAGTTGTGAACTCTCTGGCGTGCTGTTACTCGCTGTGCCCCGACGACAGAACTTTTTCGTCTCTCCGACCACGAGACCTCCACCACCGCACGGCACTCTCTCAGCAAATCTCGGCTGGGCAGAGCTTGAAGACGACAAACAGTTCGAATGGATTTTCTGATCCCCCTTCTCAATACGTTCCCCCCCTTTTATGTCAACGTTAGAGGCTTTTGGGCCGTCCGCTAGAAAACGACATCACACCCCAGCCGTACACGTGTCCCCTGTCCGCACTAACCCTCCGGGTTAACCGAGGCGTCGCCTCGGTTACGAAATCCATCATTACTCGCATTAATGACGAGAAGACGGCCGGACTGAGGAGACGCGTCTCCACACGCTAACCCTCTAGTTATTTGCCACGTGTCCAGGCGTATCACGAAAGCAATCCAGGGTACACCCCTCTCCAAGTGAGTCTCCGCTGAGCGAAACCCCTCCAGCGGAACTTCTCACTTTTCCTCTCCACGTGAGTCTCCGCTGAGCGAAACCCCGCCAGCGGAACCTCTCGTCCTCTCCAAGTGAGTCTCCGCTGAGCGAAACCCCGCCAACGGAACCTCACTTGTCCTCTCCAAGTGAGTTTCCGCTGAGCGAAACCCCGCCAGCGGAACCTCACTTGTCCTCTCCAAGTGGGTTTCCGCTGAGCGAAACCCCGCCAGCGGAACTTCTCACTTGTCCTCTCCTAGTGACGTTCTCCGCTGGGCGGAACCCCGCCAGCAGAACTTTTCATTAGCTGTTATTTACGAAGTCTCCTAAATGCGACACTTCTCCCTTGTCATCATACAAACGGGGCCCCTTCCGCTACGCACCTCTAGCGGAAACCTTTTTTATCTGACAAATCGCGTACTTTATTCAGCGCGGTACCGCTCAATAAATTAACGCCAAGCACGTCCACTGGACGCTGTTTACTGCTATAAACCAGCAGGGGGACTCCCGCCAGCGGCGGATCCCGAGGCCACACCTCATTCTGACAAATGACCGCCACGCGGCATTACAGTCAGATTGTCCCTACGGGACACGGGGACTAGTCAACAGTCTACGACGACCCTGATCAGGTACGTTGACCCCCGTCACTCGGGTCCTAAAGATTGGGTTCGCTACCCAACACCCTCTGCTCCGTGCAGCTCCCCTTCACCAAACAAATTTTGCGACCATCCGGAGGTCCATCTTAGCCGGGGAGTGGGGGACTCCCTGGGGGGCCTAGCAGGGGCCCACCCGAAAGGGTATAAAGCGTTTGCTCAGTAATATCCATGGTTGACAACGCACTGACGCTAATTATGCTTTTGCAAAAGTCTAGCGGAAGAAAACGCTTCATACCGCCGATCAACTCCCCAACCAAGATTGCCCTCCTTGACTGGGGACTTGGGGGACTTGTACCTACATGTACGTTGCAAAGCATAATTAGCTATAATCAGACACACTCATCGTACCGCCAGAGGTACCAACTATCGTCAAAGGAGTAACCCACAGATAGGCAGCCAGGCGGGCCACGGCCTGAGCACAAGCGTTCCCCAGGATCACCGCTGACGCGCCGCCACGCATTCTGCCAAGACGGCATCAGAAGCTACTGAAACTGGGAACTGAAGCACTTCAGTCCCACATCGAAAACAAGGAGAAGATCAGACCTCTCCTCACCTATAAAAGGTCCTCTCTTCTCCCTTCATTAAATTACGCATTAACTCTCATTTATTACTATGCTGCCTATATATATCAACTGACTTAGGCATCGGAGAAGTGAAGACCGCCCAGCGCGGTCTCCCTCTGACGCCCTGCCTTCCATTTGGCAGCTAGCAGGAATCACCAAATATACAGAGTAGCGGTCCGCCCGCCGGACCCGCGTTAAACGAAGGCTTGGCTACCGCCAGACTTTGAGCATTAACATAGAGAAAGAGCATTCCTTCATCTATAAAAGGAATGGCCCCCTCCCACAACATTCCACAGTCATTACATCTCTTGTAATTTTGTTAGGCCGCAAGGCTCAACACACTAGTATAGCTTTCAAGTGGACGTAGTCTCCCGCTCATGCGGAGGCGAACCACTATACATCTTGTGTCAATCTCTCTCTCTCTCTCTCTCTTTATTTATAGCTAACTAGAGATCCCCACGGATCATTAACGTTAACATTGGCGCCGTCTGTGGGAAGCCAACACAAAGGCTTCGTCACCTACCACGAACTTTGACCCGAAAGTGTCGAGTCCACACTCATTCAACATCAAATTGGGGTCGGTCAACGCCCGGCGGGGCTGGTCGCCCGGCAGAGGCGGTCAAACGCCCATCAGGCTTGATCAACTTTTGGTCAACGCCGAGCTAGCTTGGTCAACGCCGAACTATTCACTTAGTCAACAGCAGCAAATATATATATATATATATATATATATATATATTTGGGCGCCAATTCTCTCTGGACACCCAGAGATCTGCTTTGGCCACCCTCTTTCTTCTTCGTTGCATCAGGCCGCCGGCAGCAGCTCTCTCAAGATTCAGCGAGCCCCGCTCCGCCCAACTTCCCCCGCCGCCGACCTTGCACCGCCGACCTTCCATCAAGCGGTTTCCGAGCTCCGGGTCTCCACCGCTCCAATCATGGTAGCCAACCATCGAACCGGGTCTCCGCCGAACTTCTCCCTCCGCTAGCTGTCGATCCAGTGCGCCGCTGACCATGCCTCCACTGACTTCGGGTCACCACTGAGCTCAAACCGCTGGCACAACCCGGCTTCACCTTCTTTCAACCGCCAGGCGTTATCCGCCACGGGCCCTCCCCCAGCCAACGCCCCGCGCATAGCCCGCCGGTGCCTAACGATACCAACCGGAAGCCCAGCCAGCGGCTCCGCTCCGCCTAGCTTCGTCGAGTGCTCGGCTGGACCCCACCACCAGTGGCGCTCCTCCAACACCAGCGGTGAACAGCAGCACCAAAATTCTTCCGCCGAACTCCGTCAGCGGCTCAGCCCCGCATCGCCAGATCCTACCAGAAGCAAAGCCAGCACCTCTGCTGATGTTGCACCGCCAGGCCTTACCCACCAAGTCTCCGTTGCACCAACAGCAGCCAAGCATCCGCTCAGTCCTACAAGAGGCAAGGCTCCGCGGCCTCAGCTCAAATGCCTCCGCCAGAGATCCATCAGCGGCAATTCCTCCGCCCAACTCCTCTGCTCACTGCAGCAACAGCTGGCCACCGCCGGACAAGGCTACCGCTGACCAAAATTTCTTCCGCTAGTGGTACACCGCTAGCACACCAAAGCGCCAGCAGCACCAGCAGCCTCCATAGGCCATTGCCTCTGGCCAGCCCCGCTAACCTCAGCGGCAACTCTCTTCCGCCAAGACCCATTCTTGCAATCAGTCTCTTGAACAAATCAACTCACCCAGGGGAGCTTAGTCATCATCAGCACCCAAAAGATTACTCTGGCACCCAGTGAAATCATCCGCCAACCAGAGCACCGCCGTTCATGAGTCACCGTCATGCTCCACCCTCTCTCAGCGGTCAGTGTGCCTGGTCCAAATCTGATTTGGACACCCAACCTTGCTCTTGCACTGCACCCGCTGCTGGCATCTCTGGCGCACACAATTGTTCGATCAAGGTCGACCATTTCTCTCACTCCTTCAGTAATGGCTTCAAAAGCTTCGACCTTAAAACTCATCTCCAGTCAAAAGAGCCAATGAGCTAAGTCTCTGTTCTCTCTATGTTCATTTATCTTTATTGATAAGCATGAATTAGAATCATTCTAGTGGCACACCACGTGCTTGCTTGCAAGCATAAGCATGAATTCTGATGTGATGCCACCTATCAGTAACATTATATACTTCCTCTTTATTTGCACTTATTATAATCTTCTCAAATTCTAAACCACATGTCTTCATATGCTATTATTTAAGTATATAACCCCCTGACACATACCTTGATTCTTGATGCACTACCACTATCATCTATTTGATTACGTTAGTTTGCTATACTCTGACGCACAGATCACGCCATATATTTATCTAATGGTACGCATTCATATGCTCGCTGCGTCGCTCACCATTAGCTTTCAAATTAAACACAAAACATCAATGGCCACTCTCCGTCCTCTTCTAGAGAATAGCTGCTGTATCTTGACCGCACAATACATCAGGATTTTTGTTTCACATGATTCAGATAAAGCACAAATTTGCACATGGCCATGCTTATGAAATTCAAGCATATAATTGTAAATGGGCTAAATACAAATTACTACCCTGTGGTTTAGGTCCAAAATCAATTCAGTCCCTGAACTTCTAATTTCATCAAAAACACCCCTGCACTTTCAATTTTGATCTAATAGGTCCAATTTGTTAGTTTTCCTACAATTGAGTTATTTTACTTGTTAATGTGGATCATATATGGCCTATGTTTTATGATGTGGTGTCAAGGTGGTCTGCATTGTCAATTTAGGAGTGAGTCCTACTATTAAAAATAAATAGTTTTTCAACAAATAATCCAATTATTTGAAAGAATATTAACGAATTGGACCTATTAGATCAAAATTGAAAGTGCAAGGGTGTTTTTGATGAAATTAGAAGTCCAGGGACTGAATTGATTTTGGACCTAAACCACAGGGTACTAACTAGTATTTAGCCCATTGTAAATTAACGTTGTGCGTATAAGTGAGATAGCAATTGTGTAGAATTGTAGCATTTTTAACATCGTAACACGAGGCTACATATTCACATGTTTAATCAATTAAACTACATGGATTAGTTACTAATCATTTCTCTTATGTTAAGGAGGCACAAGCACCGTTTCAGTCAATGAAATCATCATCTCTCTACAAAGAAACTCCGCCGGAGCAATGGAGCGTCATGCTCGGCCAACTCCGCTAGCCTCCAAACCGGCCCAAGATAAGTGCCTTCCTCTTCTCTTTACGCTCTTGCAATTTGAGCTACCGCCGATGTCATGACTATACATGTCTCTATAAACCTTAAGCACGCCTACAACATGTTATTAGCAACTTTCCTACAAGTACATGCTATACACACACATGCTTAAATTCACTTTCATGTGACATTCATCTAGAACATTGTGACACTTATAGCTCAACTAAACATGCTCGGATAAACTCTTGCGAAACGGTTATGACTCGCTTGGGTATCAAAGCATGGCCGCGACTCGCTTGGGCAACGCCCCGCACGCTCATACAGCGCCTACACCCAACTTGCTCGAACACCTAACTCGCTCCACTTATCCAACATGCTTTAGTTACGCTCTCGGTTCACAATGCTCCATACATATGGTCTAGCCTCCGGGCTCCACGAGTCTCATGCACTTCATACATTAGTGCACCTCCGATGTAACTACATATACGAATTTTTGTCTTTTGTGATACAGGATAGCGAATCCCTTCTTGCTTGCAGAGCTCGGGGACTTGTAGGGGCTGTGCGCCTCTCGAATATTACTTATGCTTGATGACTTCATGATTTGAACTCCCCAACCAAGAAGCTACTCTTACTCGGGGACTTCGGGGACTTGTTCATACCTACACTAGCAAGCTAGTTCTCTACATCACCAAGCATAAGTAACACCCACTTTGGGAAATCCACGAGACATGGCAAGGCCCAACCGAGACATACATCGTGTAGCCCTATGTTCAGGCTACGCGGCGGTATCCGGAAGTCACAAATCCGCCACCGGGAAGCCACCTTCCCGCCCTTGCCAACATGCCTCCATAACATAGCTTTCTGCATGTTAAATAGACTAGAATAGTGTGGGTACTTGTCCCACATCGAAGAACAAGTAGAGAAAGAGCATTCCTTCATCTATAAAAGGAATGCCCCCCTCCCACAACATTCCACAGTCATTACATCTCTTGTAATCTTGTTAGGCCGCAAGGCTCAACACACTAGTATAGCTTTCAAGTGGACGTAGTCTCCCGCTCATGCGGAGGCGAACCACTATACATCTTGTGTCAATCTCTCTCTCTCTCTCTCTCTTTATTTATAGCTAACTAGAGATCCCCACGGATCACTAACGTTAACACAGTGCAAGGATCAAATCCTGCCACCGCCCCCGGCAAAATACCCAAAGACGGGCAAACCTAGAAACACCGGCAGGTGGTGCAAGTACCATGAAGACAGCAGCCACAATACCAACAGCTGCAACGCACTGAAAACGGCCATTGAGACCTTGTACCGTGAAGGCAAGATGGAGTAGTTCAAGGTGCGCCAACCGCCACCCGTGATCGCCAACGTAGAGACCTTGGGCCGCATTAACACCATCGACGGCGGTGCTCCAATCACGGGCATGTCTCACAGAGCAAGGAAGCGTTAGGCACGTGCTAATCACCCAAAGGAAGTCTGCCATATCCGCTACGAGAGATCCGCCAAAATCCCAAAGGCGGGTTGGGAACCTATTACATTCTCAGAGGAGGAGGAGCGCGGGGTGCATCTACCCCATGATGACCCCTTCTTGGTCGACGCCATTCTTGGCAGATTCTCAGTGGGGAGAATATTGGTAGATAGCGGGTCCGCTGTCAACGTCATCTTTAGCGGTTGCTATAGCCACCTCAAGCGGAATAACAAGTTGCTCCAGGACCATGAGCCACTGCTCAGCTTATCCGGTGACGTCACACAACCGCTCGGTTCTGACTACATGCGGTTGACTATTGGCGCTAGTCCATGTATGGCGGAGGTACATACAGAATTCATAATCGTTGATTGTCTCAGCTCGTATAATGCCATCCTCGGACGACCGGCGCTCAACAAGCTTAAGTGCATCATCGCCGGATACATGCTTCTCATGAAGTTTCCCACACCTAATGGCACGGGCAGTGTGAGGGGAAGCCAGCAGTTGGCACGCGAGTGTTATTCAACGACTATAGCGCGGTCAACACGCCGCCATGATATCCTGACAGTGGGAAACCAGGCACCGCCACCAAATATCTTCGAGGACCCTAGGGATGAGGAGGAGAAGTATGTGAGGAAGGAGCTGGTCAACCCGGACACATCCTTGAAAGTTGTCTGCATCTCAGACGAGCACCCTGAGCGGACAGTCCGCATAGGCGCCCAACTAGACCCAGAAGTGGAGGCAGAACTCATTCAATTCCTACGTCATAACGTCGCCGTCTTTGCATGGTCCTACGCGGACATGCCAGGTATCTCCCCTGAAATTATCACTCATAAACTGACCATCAAACCCTCCTTTTATCCCATCAAGCAGAAGCGGAGGGCCTTCGATGATGAAAAATACCTGGCAATCGGAGAGGAGGTCGCCAAACTCCAGGACATTGGATTCATCCGCCAAGTCATCTATCCCCAGTGGATCTCAAATTTGGTAATGGTCAAAAAGCCCAGCGGCAAGTGGCGGATGTGTGTTGACTTCAAAAATCTCAACAAGGCATACCGAAAGGATAGTTTCCCGCTACCCCGTATCGATCAGTTGGTCGATTCAACCGCCGGACATGAGCTCCTCAGCATGATGGACGCTTTCTCCGGATACAATCAGATCAAAATGCACCCCAGCGACCAGGAATGCACCACCTTCACCACCGACAAAGGCCTCTACTGCTACAATGTCATGCCTTTCAGTCTGAAGAACGCCGGTGCAACTTACCAGCGGTTGATGAACGCGATGTTCGCTGGGCATCTGGGAAAAATCATCGAGGTCTACGTGGACGACATGCTAGTTAAGAGCATAAAGGCCAGCGGACATGTGACAAACCTCAGGATCATAGTAACCATTCTCTTGGCCTATGGTATGCGCCTCAACCCAGAAAAATGTTTCTTTGCGGTCACCGCTAGCAAATTCCTGGGATACATTGTCAGCGAGCGGGGCATCGAGGCTAACCCAGACAAGGTACAGGCCATCCTTAACCTGGCGGACCCCGAGTATAAGAAGGACGTCCAGTGCCTCCAGGGCAAGTTAACCGCCCTTTCTCGATTCATCTCTCGACTCACTGATAAGTGTGCGCCATTCTTCAAACTCCTCAAAACAACGCACAAGAAGGTCATCGACTGGAATCCAGAATGTCAGGCTGCGTTCCAGGGCCTGAAGGAATACCTGGCGGCAGTCCCTCTCCTTTCTGTCCCTGTGCAAGGAGAAACCCTATTCATATACCTAGCGGTATCCGCATCGGCGGTAAGTTGCGCAATTGTCCGAAGGGAAGGCCAAGATGAGCTCCCAGTTTTCTACGCCGGCAGAGGCATGAACGGAGCAGAAACAAGATATCCTCCCTTGGAGCAACTGGCCCTCGCAATTATCGTTGCCGCCAGACGCCTCCGCCAATACTTCCAGGCTCACACGATCCATGTGTTAACCAATCAGCCACTGAGGCAAGTGATGCAAAACCCCGAACATTCGGGGCGCCTCAGCAAGTGGGCCATTGAGCTCAGCGAGTTCGACATAGAATATAAGCCAAGAACCGCCATGAAGGGCCAGGCAGTGGCGGATTTCATCGCTGAACTCACCAAGCGTCAGCCAGAACACGGTACTCAGCCAGAACCCGGACCAGAAATGGTAACCGTTGAGGAGGCAACTCCCCTACAGTCAGAGTGGAACCTGCATGTGGACGGCTCCGCCGGCGCCAAGGCCAGCGGCGCCGGAGTCATTTTAGCAGGACCCGGGGGACTGAACACGAAGTACGCGTTGAAATTCAACTTCAAAGCTTCAAACAACGTGGCGGAGTACGAGGCACTTATCGCCGGTCTGCTCCTCGCCATTGACTCAGGGGCTGACAGCGTCAACATATTCAGCGACTCTCAATTAGTCGTTAACCAGGTCAACGACAGCTTCCAAGCCAAGGACCAGCAGTTAGCGGCATACTTGGGATACGTCAAAACGTTGCTAAAAAAGTTCAAATTTCACACCATCACACAAATCCCCAGGGAAAAGAACGCCAAGGCTGATTCACTGGCGAGACTGGCAACCGCCTAGCCGCATCAAAGTCCGGCGGACACAAAGGTGGAATGCCTTGACAAGCCAAGCATCACAAAGACCCTAGCGGAGATCTTCAACATTGAAATCAACCCCAGCTGGATGGACGAGATCACTGCATACAAGCGCAGCTGCGCATTACCAGAGGATAAGGTCAAGGCACGCCAACTTCAGCGGAGAGCAACCTGCTACAATATCCAGAATGGCAAGCTTTACCGCCAGGGGTTCACTCACCCCAACCTCCGCTGTTTAACCCCAGAGGAGGGAAAGGTCGTATTGGCAGGAATCCACGGCGGGGAATGCGGAAACCACTCGGGCGCCAGATCCCTGGCCAACCGCACAATGCGACAGGGCTACTTTTGGCCTACGCTTGGTGAGGACGCCCGGCAGGTGTCAAGATCTTGCCACAAATGCCAGCAGTTCGCTGATCTCCTACATGCACCGGCGGAACCACTTTCAATCATTATCGGTCCATGGGTTCACTCTACATGGGGCCTCGATTTGATGGGAAAATTCCCAACCGCCAAAGGACAGTTCAAGTACATCATTGTTGCTATCGACTACAACAGCAAGTGGATAGAGGCAGAGCCACTGACGGCCATCACTACCGCCAAGGTCATCCACTTCCTCTGGAAAAACATTTACTGCCGCTATGGTGTCCCACATACAATCATTACAGACAACGGCACACAGTTCAACAACGAGGAGCTCATTTCATTCACCGCCAATCTGGGCACCAAGATGAGCTTCGCATCTGTCGCCCACCCCCAAACCAACGGCCAGGTCCAAGCAGCAAACAAGATAATCAAGAAGCTGCTAAAAAAGAAACTCGACACTGCCAAGGGTTTGTGGGCGGAAAAGCTTCCAGAAGTGCTATGGGCCATCAGGACGACTCCATCCTCCGCCACTGGTGAAACCCCTTTTTGTATGACGTTCGGAACTGAGGCCGTTCTGCCTGTTGAGGTAACTCAACCCACCGCTCGGGTCGAGTGCTACCGCCCAGAGACCAACGGCGATGGCATCAACCTGGACTTGGACCTCCTAGAGGAAAAACGACACAAGGCCCATTTGCAAAACCTGCAAAACAAGCAACGAGTATCGCGTTTCTACAACGCCAGAGTCAAGGCCCGGAACCTCCAACTGGGGGACTGGGTAATGAAGGAAGTCATTCCACCGCCAACAAAACTCTGCCCCACTTGGGAAGGTCCATACAAAATAGTAGAAGTCGTTAGCCCAGGCACCTTCTACTTAATGGACAAGGATGACGTCACTACGACCCACCCTTGGAATACCGAACACCTTCGGTATTACTACAAATAGTCATGTCGCTACCCAGGAGCATCTTGACTTAGCTAAATTTTTGTTCAATATTTAGCTAAGGGAAGCTACCCAACGGGTACATCCCCACTTTTGTAAACACTGACCAGTCAGTTATCAATGAAACGAGGAATTATTCAAACCATTGTTACCAAGTCTAGCACTGAGGGCAGCTGGCAACGCCAGTAATCATCAGCGGACCACGTCCGCTACGTTGTGCACTTGGACCAATCTTAATTCCTTTAGTGTTTCATTGATTGCAAAAGAAAATCCTAAGTCAAAACTCTAGCGGTATAGACATGTCATCACAAAACATCAAAAATTCCATAATTCATATATTCAGGGCTGGGACTCCCCACCCAAAAATATTCCTTACATTCAAAAAAAAAAAAAAACAAATATATTCAGCCTCAGCGGCTACACAAAATCATAAGAGGGCAAGTCCGGCATCTCAGGGGTTGGCCTCGGCATCGCCTCCTTCAGACTGCGGCGGCTGTACGCAGCTTACTTGGTCAGTCCCTCGAGCGGTAGGACTTGGCGTCTCTATGGTCTCATCCGCCGGAGTATGATACCCACTGCCTGAGCTGCCGGCTCCTGCTGAGGGACTGGGTACTGGCGGGATTTTCTTCATCAGCGCTACATTCTTTGCTTGCGGCGCCTTGGGCAAGGACGCCTTCGCCCAGTCGATGGCACCCTTCGCTTTCAGCATCTCCACGTTCGCTAGGGCGCCGGCCTTCGCCGATTCATTCATCGCCTTTTTGTACTCCGCCGACTGTTTGAATTTTTCCACAGCGGCGGCGGCGGCTCGGCTTCCCTCGTCCCTCAGCCGGGTCACCTCACCCTCCAGTCTCTTCACCTCTCCTTGCCTGACGGCAGACTCCCGCTGTAGGATATCAATTTTCTTATCCTTGGCGGCCACCCGCTCTTGCAGCAAGGCCATGTCCTGCTCCAGCTTGGAGACATGATCATTTCGTTCTATGTCCCGCTGGATGGCCACTTCTAGCTTGCCACGAGCGTCCGCAGCATCACAGTCCGCCTTCATCAGGCGTCGCTCCACACCCGCCAGCCTGTCCTTGGCATCCACCAGCTCCCTCTCAAGTCTCTTAACCTCCTCCCGGAGCTGTACCTCAATCCGGGGTTGCTTGGAGGCCGCCAAGAACATTTCATTCAGCCCAACCGCCAGGTGCCCAAAGGCTGAGCTAAAGGGCGACTGCTCGATCGCCGTTGGCCGCGTCATCCCTGCTAGACCGCCGAACCCCAACCGCTCGCACAGATGATAGAGAAACTCTTGCTCACTGTCGGTCATGAACTCGGTGAAGGCGGCGAAGGAGTCCAGATGGCTCACAGGCATCTCTCTCTCGGCCGTCACGGGGGCCTTCAGCGGGTCTTCTCGGGCCTTCTTCTGCATATGGACCCCGATGGTCTCGTCATCATCCTCCTCCCCGGCCAAGTCGCATTGGCGCCGCTTCCGCAGGATCCCACTTGTATCTCCAGTGGGCGCAGCACTGGACCCCTTGTGCGGTTGTCTCTCCACCACAGTAGCGGCAGCCCCCGCCGGCTCCACAACTCTTTCCTTCTGTGGCCCACGTCGAGTGGCGACCACTCTTTCCTTCTGCGGCACGGTAGAGGACCCCTTTTTACCCCCGCCCGCATTTCCATCCGCCTGCACGGTGGGCAGACCGTCGGCCCCTAGGTGGGAGTGGTGCGGCATGGGCAGCACCACCGGAACCTCGGATGCGCTCACCGCCAGAGTCTCCGGGTTCACAACCGTCATTTGGGCCGCCTCCCCAGAGGCATACATCGCCTCCAAGAAATTGTCGATCTCAGCGCGTTCCATGGCTTTGTCAAAAGCGTAGCGGCTCGCTTTGTTGCCTGGCGGAGTATCTGAGAATATGCAAACACCCGTCAGCTTTAACCAAGTTATCGAGAGATACAATGTGGCGGAGATCTCTTACCAATAGCGCGCGTTAGTTGTTGATCGACCAACAACTCCCAGCCGGTGAGGAGACGGAAGTCCAGCAAATTGCGATTCCGCCAACAACCTTTGATACGCGCAACACGGCACTCTTCCTCACGCGTCAGGTTATAACGCAGTCCCGCTACAAAACAAGAAGAGAGGCGTCAGTAAAACGGTTGCAATACATATACAATAAACCGCCAACTATGTTCAGCGGAGATCGACGGACAACCTCGGATTGGCTGAAACTCCGACTTAATCCTAAACGTCGGCTCCCCCTCGTTGGACTCCGCTTGATACTCCCACCCCGTCATTGCCACGCAAAACGTCCCCCGCCAGTAGGACATCGAATCCCTCAAATTCTCTATCAGCTTGGGCGCTCCCTGCCGGCGGCTCAAATTTACTTGCCCTCGGCAACCTTGGCGATTCACGTACACCAGTTCGTAGAAGTGCAGTACCTCCGCCACAGTCGGCCCCTCACACCCGGATAGCCGCCACAGTGAGTTCATCGCCAGCATCAACCGCCACATGTTGGGACAGATCTGCCCAAAGGCGACGCCGAACTCGCACACCAAGATCTGAAGGTTGGGTACAAGCGGCAACGTCACTCCTTGGCGGAATATTGCCTCGTGGACAGCGGCGAACCCCGCTGGAAGAATTGAGGCCTTCTCGTCCGCCGTCGGTTGACGAAGTTTCACCACTCCCGGCAGCCGGTATATCCGCTTCATCCGGCTGACAGCGGCGGCAGTCATCCGCCCTCCCGCCTCGTCAACAGGGGTCCCATCCTGGAGAACCCATGCTGACTCTGTTTCTTCCCCCGTCACATTTCCCCCGTCAGCGGAACCACTGGCGGCGCTGTTACTTGCTAGCCGCTCCTCACGCCAATTCCGCGCAGCAGCATCCTCACCCGCCCTAGAACTCTCCGGACGCGACGTACGGCCCATGACTACTTCCCAGGGTATGGTTTGCAGCGGCTCGATGTCTAGCGGCTCTGGCAGTGAGGTTCCTGCACGGGCAGACGGACACAACGAGTCAATAAAAACCCTATCCGCCGCACTGATTGACACGTCAGACCCGGAGTCCTCACTGCTCGAGATCTCTATGACGTTGGCCATCCCAAACCCTAAAACCCAAATCAGTTAGCCCACAGACGGATCTAACCTATCCCTACATCAGTTATAGCAAAGAACACCAAGAACAGCTACCCAGAAAATACCAAAATATGAACACACCCCCTCAACCCAGATTCCACCATCTAGCAAAACCCTAAGTGTCAACCCTCTGTCAAACACCATAACCTACCCCCAAATCTCACCCTACACCCCCGACGAACACCAAGATAACGAGTTCACACACCAATCCCAGAAATATCCACCACACCCATAAATCGACAAAAACGAATACGACAAGAAGGATAAGCAGAACACTAACCTCAGTCGTGAACTCTCTGGCGTAGTGATGCTCGCTATGCTCCGACGGCAGAAGTTTTCGTCTCTCCGACCACGAGAACCCCACCAACGCACGACACTCTCTCTCTTCAATCTGGGATGGGCAGAGCTTGAAGACGACTAAGGTTCGAATGGTTTTCGCAGTGTCCATTCTCGATGCGTTCCCCCCCTTTTATGTCCACATCAGAGGCTTTTGGGCCGTCCGCTAGAAAATGACATCACACCCCAGCCGTACACGTGTCCCCTGCTCGCACTAACCCTCCGGATTAACCGAGGCGTCGCCTCGGTTACGAAATCCATCATTACTCGCATTAATGGCGAGAAGACGGCCAGACTGAGGAGACGCGTCTCCACAAGCTAACCCTCTAGTTATTTGCCACGTGTCAACCGCCGTCAGACGAGGCGTGTCATGGAAGCAATCACATACACCCTTCTCCAAGTGACTGTCTCCGCTGAGCGAAACCCCGCCAGCGGAACTTCTCACTTGTCATCTCCAAGTGACTGTCTCCGCTGAGCGAAACCCCGCCAGCGGAACTTCTCACTTGTCATCTCCAAGTGACTGTCTCCGCTGAGCGAAACCCCGCCAGCGGAACTTCTCACTTGTCATCTCCAAGAGACTGTCTCCGCTGAGCGAAACCCCGCCAGCGGAACTTCTCACTTGTCATCTCCAAGTGACTGTCTCCGCTGAGCGAAACCCCGCCAGCGGAACTTCTCACTTGTCCTCTCCAAGTGACGGTCTCCGCTGAGCGGAACCCCGCCAGCAGAATTTTTTACTAGCTGTCATTCACGAAGTCTCCCAACTGTGGAACTTCTCCCTTGTCATCATGCAAACGGGGCGCCTCCCGCTACACACCTCTAGCGGAACCCTCTTTTATCTGGCAAGTCGCGTACTTTATTCAGCGCGGTACCGCTCAATCCAGTAACGCCAAGCACATCTACTGGACGCTGTTTACTGCTATAACAAGCGGGGGGACACCCGCCAGCGGCGGATCCCGAGGCCACGCCTCATTCTGACAAACGACCGCCACGCGGCGTTACAGTCAGATTGTCCCTACGGGACACGGGGACTAGTCAACAGTCTACGACGGCCCTGATCAGGTACGTTGACCCCCGTCACTCGGGTACTAAAGATTGGGCTCGCTACCCAACACCCTCTGCTCCGTGCAGCTCCCCCTCCCCAAACAACTTTGCGACCATCCGGAGGTCCATCTTAGCCGGGGAGTGGGGGACTCCCTGGGGGGCCTAGCAGGGGCCCGCCCGAAAGGGTATAAAGCGTTTGCTCAGTAAAATCCATGGCTGACAACGCACTGACGCTAATTATGCTTTTGCAAAGTCTAGCGGAAGAAAACGCTTCGAACCGCCGATCAACTCCCCAACCAAGATTGCCCTCCTTGACTGGGGACTTGGGGGACTTGTACCTACATGTACATTTGCAAAGCATAATTAGCTATAATGAGCCACGCTCATTGTACCGCCAGAGGTACCAACTACCGCCAAGGGAGTGACCCACGGATAGGCAGCCAGGCGGGCTACAGCCTGAGCACAAGATTACCCCGGGATCACCGCTGACGCGCCGCCACGCGCTGCGCCAAGACGGCATCAGAAGCTACTGAAACTGAGAACTGAAGCACTTCAGTCCCACATCGGAAATAAGGAGAAGATCGGACCTCTCCTCACCTATAAAGGTCCTCTTCTCTCTCTTCATTAAGATTACGCATTAACTACTCATTTATTATTGTGCTGCCTATATGTGTCAACTGACTTAGGCATCGGAGAAGTGAAGACCGCCCAACGCGGTCTCCCTCTGACGCCCTGTCTTTCATTTGGTAGCCAGTGAAGATCATCAAGTATACAGAGTAGCGGTCCGCCCACCGGACCTGCGTTAAACGGAGGTTTGGCTACCGCCAGACTTTGAGCATTAACACTCACCCTAGAGAAGGGAAGGGCTGTTCTGGCAATGATACATGCAGGAGAATGCGGAAACCACTCCGGCGCCAGATCTCTGGCCAACCGCACAATGCGACAAGGCTACTTTTGGCCCACGCTCGATGATGACGCCAGGAATGTCTCCAGGTCTTGTCATAAGTGCCAACAGTACGCTGACCTCCCCCATGCACCGGCGGAACCCCTGTCAATCATCATTGGCCCATGGATTCACTCCATGTGGGGCCTAGACTTGCTCGGCAAATTACCAACCGCCAAGGGTCAGTTCAAGTACATCATTGTCGCCATAGACTGCAACAGCAAGTGGATCGAAGCAGAACCGATGACGGAAATAACTACCACCAAGGTAACTCACTTCCTCTAGAAGAATATCTACTGCCGCTACGGCGTCCCCCATACCATCATCACAGACAATGGCACGCAGTTCAACAACAAGGAACTCATATCTTTCACCGCTAACCTGGGCACCAAGATGAGCTTTGCATCTGTCGCCCACCCCCAAACCAACGGCCAGGTCCAAGCAGCAAACAAGATAATCAAGAAGCTGCTAAAAAAGAAACTCGACGACGCCAAGGGTTTATGGGCGGAGAAGCTGCCAGAAGTTCTATGAGCCATCAGGACTACCCCCAACTTCCGCCACCGGTGAAACACCATTCTGTATGATGTTCGGCACTGAGGCCATCCTACCCATTGAGGTTACCCAACCTACCGCTAGGGTCGAGGGCTACTGCTCCGAGACCAACGGCGAGGGCGTTAGCCTCGACAAAGACCTCCTCGAGGAGAAACGACACAAGGCCCATTTGCACAACTTGCAAAACAAGCAGCGGGTATCGCTTTTCTACAACGCCAGAGTCAAAGCCCGGAACCTTCAACTGGGGGACTGGGTAATGAAGGAAGTCATTCCACCGCCAACGGCACTCCGCCCAACTTGAGAAGGACCATACAAAATTGTGGAAGTCGTTAGCCCCGGTACCTTCTACTTAATGGACACGGATGGCGTCACAATGACCCACCCTTGGAATACCGAACACCTTCGGTATTATTACAAATAGTCATTCCGCTACCCAAGAGCATCTTGACTTAGCTAAATTTTTGTTCTATGTTTAGCTAAGGGAAGCTACCCAACGGGTACAACCCCTCTTTTGTAAACGTTGATCTGTCAGCTATCAATGAAACGAGGAATTATTCAAACCATTGTCACCAAGTCTAAGCACAAGAATTAACTGGCAACGCCAACAATATTTGGCGGACCACGTCCGCTACATCGTGCACTTGGAACAATTTTAATTCCTTTAATGTTTCGTTGATTGACAAAAGTCTAAGTCAAAACTCTAAGCGGTATGTCAACATGCAAACAACGCAATCATTAGAAACAATCCTACACTTAGAAAATTTCAGGGAAACAACGTTTCATATATCTAGGGTCAGGACTACCCGCCCAAAAGGTACTATCAAAATTACAAAAACAAGAGGCCTTAGCGGCATTACAAAAAGCTACGATGCAGTCTTCACGGATTGCTGGGTGTAGCAGCAGCACTCTCTTCGACCACCAGCGGTGGTGGAATCACCAAACGACTCGTCTGGTCCGAGTCGCGAGCGGTGGGGCTCGGTGTCACCATAGTCCCATCCTCCCGAGTGTTGGCCGCCATAAGCGTGGCATGGGACACTTCCGACTGAGTGGGCATGGGAATCTGCTGACCATGGTCACTTTTGCCACTACCAGACTGTGCGCCCTCAGGTTGATCGGTGGCAGACCCACCCACTGGCACCGGTGGCTGGTTAGACGCGCTGGCAGATTGAGACGCTTTAACCCAATCAATGGCGCCTTTCTTGTTCAGAAAGTCCAAATTAGTTGCGGCACCAGCCTTCGCCGCCTCCATCATTGCTTTCTTGTACGCCGCAGACTGCTTGAACGACTCTACAGCAGCGGCCTCCGCGCGGCTCCGTTCCTCTTCCAGCCGAGCAACCTCATCCCCCAACTTTTTCACCACCATGGACTTGGCGGCAGAGTCCCGCTGAAGGATCTCAATTTTCTTAACCTTCGCCGCTAGTTGGTTCTTCAGCAGGGCTATGTCTTGCTCTAGCTGGGATACATGGTCGTTCCGCTCGAGGTCCCGCTCAATGGCGACATTCAGCTTGCCGCGGGCATCCATGGCGTCGCATTCTGCCGTGGTCAGGCGCCGCTCAACATCCGCCAACTTGTCTTTGGCCTCCTCCAACTCCCTCTGGAGACCCTTGATCTCCTCCCTCAGCTGCCGCTCAACCCGAGGCTGGGTCATCGCCGCTAGGAACAGCTCGTGTAGCCCTACCGACAGATGACCGAAGGCCGAGCTAAAGGGCGATTGGTCAACAGCGGTCAAGCGCACAATCCCTTCCAGTCCGCCGAACCCCAGCCGCTCACAGAGGTGGAAGAGAAACTCCCTCTCGGGGTCGGTCAGAAATTCAGCGTATGCGACGAATGAGTCCAGACCGCTCGCATTCACTTCCCTGCCAACAACCACAGTCGCCTTCGGCGGAGCCTGTCTTGCCTTCTTCTGCTGACGGGCCCTAATGGTCTCATTAGCGGCCTCTGCCCCTTCATCGGCGTCATTCTGCAGCCGTTTCCTCTGCAGAACCGCTCAAGTCACACCAGCGGCGACAGGCCTCGATGTCATCTGAGGCTCCAGCCCCGCAATGGAAATTGGTTCCTTCGCGGGCACCACCTTCTCCCTCTAGGGCCCACACTGATTAGCAGGCACTCTCTCTGTCGGCTGCATAGGAGTAGCAGGGGCCTTGCTCCCTCCAGCAGCCCTTTGCCCGTCACCACCCTCGACTGACTCCACGGTCTGGTCAACGGGAGGAAGATGCGAGAGGTGAGGCATTGGCATCACCACAGGGACCTCTGACTGGCTCACCGCCAGCGTCTATGGATCAATGACTGTTTGCTGATCCGCCAGCCCGGTGGCATACATGCTCTCTAAATAATTGTTAATCTCCGCGTGATCTATAGATTTGGCAAAGGCGTCGCGGCTCGCTTTGTTACCCGGCGGAGAATCTACAACAAACACAACGAGTTAGCCTAGTACAAAGTGAGCTAGTGTTCAGACCAGCGAAAGTTCCTTACCAAGGGCGCGCGTCAGCTATTGATCAACCAGCAACTCCCAACCGGTGAGCAAACGAAGGTCAAGCAGGTTGCGATTCCGCCAACAGCCTTTAATCCTTGCCATGCAGCACTCTTCCTCGCGCGTCAGGTTAAAACGAAAGCCCGCTACACAGAAAAAACGAGGTAATGGTTAGAACAAAATAGAAGAATTATCATACAAGCAAAGCTAGTAACTCCGATCAGCGGAAGCTAGCCACAACCTCGGATAGGTTGGAACTCCGACTTAATCCTTAATGTCGGCGCCCCATCATTCGACCCCGCTTGATATTCCCATCCCGCGGTCGCAATGCAGAAAGTCCCCCGCCAAGGAGACATGGAATCCTTCAGATTCTTGACTAGCTTGGGCGCCCCCTGGCGGTGGCTCAAGTTCACTTGCCCGCTGCAACCTTGGCGCTTCACGTACACAAGCTCGTATAAGTGCAGTACTTCCGCCACGGTCGGCCCTTCACATCCCAACAAACGCCAGAGCGAGTTCATCGCCATCAACAACCGCCACATGTTGGGACAAATTTGCCCAAACACGAGGTCGAACTCGCAAACCAAAATTTGGAGGTTTGGCAGTAGGGGAAACGTCACTCCC
This sequence comes from Rosa rugosa, assembly GCF_958449725.1. Taxonomy (NCBI): domain Eukaryota; kingdom Viridiplantae; phylum Streptophyta; class Magnoliopsida; order Rosales; family Rosaceae; genus Rosa; species Rosa rugosa. The sequence goes on along the minus strand of NC_084821.1, from coordinate 61,684,157 downwards.
TGATGGAAGATCGCCTCGTGCACGGCAGCATGCCCCGATGGCAAAATCGACGCTCTCTCATCCTTCATCGGCGGTTGCAGCTTCACAACCCCAGGCAGCCGAAACACCCGCTTCAACCGGTTCACGACGGCAACAGTTATCGCTCCTCCTGCCTAGTCAATAGGAGTACCGTCGCGGAGGACCCATGCTGACTCGATTTCCTCCCAGCCAGTCCCTCCCCCATCAGCGGAACCACTAGCGGCGTTATTGTTCGCTAACCGCTCTTCACGCCTATTGCGGGAGGCAGCATCCTCCCCTGCCATAGAACTCTCTGGAAGCCCGGCACGACCCATGGCCACTTCCCAGGGTATGGTCTGTAGCGGCTCGATATCTAGCGGATCGGATAGTGAGGTTCCTGCATGGGCAAACGGACGCAACGAGTCAATAAATATCCTATCCGCCACACTGAATGACGCGTCAGACCCGGAATCCTCACTGTTCGAGATCTCTACGACGCTAGCCATCACAAACCCTAAAACCCAAACCAGTCAATTGCAAGAAAGATCTAAACCATCCCTATGTTAGATTTTAGCCAAGAACACCAAGAACAACCATACCCAGAAAATCCAGAAAGTGCCAAAACAAGAACACAACGCATATACATCCAAAACCCAGATTCAACCATCTAGAAACTCCATAAACCTCAACTCTCTATCAAACACCTAAACCCATCCCCAAAAGTCATCCTAGCTAGACCCTCAAAACACACCGGGGAATGACAGAGATCACTTCAAATTGCAAAAGCAGAAACTGACAGAAACAATGAAACATGAACAAGGTTCAGATCACCAACCTGTAAATATGGGAACTCTGGTGCGCTTGATGATGTTCGTCTTCACTTCAGGAGGTCTCTTTCCTCCAAAGATCGATAACTTCACACAAATCGCAGAACCTTCCTCTCGGATCTCAGAGCGAAGCTTGAAGACGACGATACTAGTTCAAGGTGCAAACTGTTGAACCACTCAGTTTCCCTCTCTTTTATGTCAACATCAAACCAATCTAGGCCGTCCGCTGCAAAACGACATCGCACAATAGTCATACACGTGCCCCACGATCACACTTACTCTCCGGATTAACCGAGGCGTCGCCTCGGTTACAAAATCCATAATTACTCGCATTAATGGCGAGGATGCGGGCGTGCTGAGGAGACGTTATCCCACACGCTAACCCAATACAGGATGGCCATGTGTCGGGCACCGTCAGACGAAGCGTCTATCCGAAGTAACCGTCCACAAAGCAGGTATATCAACCGTCAAGCGAGTCTCCGCTAAGCGCAACACCGCTAGCGGAACTTCTCCATTTTCTTCTTGCAAACGAGAGTCTCCGCTAAGCACAACACCGCTAGCGGAATTTCTCCATTTTCTTCTTGCAAGCGAGAGTCTCCGCTAAGAGCAAGACCGCTAGCAGAACTTCTCCCTTTTCTTCTTGCAAGTGAGAGTCTCCGCTAAGCGCAACACCGCTAACGAAACTTCTCCCTTTTCTTCTTACAAGCGAGAGGATATAAAGCGTTTGCTCAGTAAGTCCATGGTTGACAACACACTGACGCTAATTATGCTCTTGCAAGTCTAGCAGAAGTAACGCTTCAACCTGCTAGGCAACTCCCCAACCAAGATTGCCCTCCTTGACTGGGGACTTGGGGGACTTGTACTTACATGAGCATTTGCCAAGCATAATTAGCTAGAATGAGCCACGCTCATGCTACCGCCAGCGGTACCAACTACCACCAACGGTGTGACCTACAGAAGCACAGCCAAGCGGGCTACCGCTTAAGCCCCGGCTCAACCCCAGATCACCGCTGACGGGCCGCCACGCGCCGCGCCAAGATAGCATCAGAAGCTCCAGAAGTTGGGAACTAAAGCATATCAGTCCTACATCGAAAACAAGGAAGAGGTCAGCCTCTTCCCCACCTATAAAAGGTTCACTCCTCTCTCCTCATTAATTACGCATTTACTACTTACCTACTGTTACATTGTCAACATAAATACATTGACTAACTTAGGCCTCGGAGAAGAGAAGACCGCCCAACGCGGTCTCCTTTTGACGCCCTTTGTATTTTACTTGACAGGTAGCGGGAGTATCGATCATATCGCAAGTAGCGGTCTGGCCACCGGACTAGCGTTAACCAAGGTTTAGCTTCCGCTGAACTTTAGACATTAACATGGCCCTATGCAGGAGTTTATGCAATCTCATGGAATTCAACATCAGACTTCCAACTCCTCAACAGATTGGATTGGCAGAATGGAAGAATCGACAGTTACTTGAAGTTGTCTGTGCCTCTTTGTTTGGCATGCATGTACCACGTGAATATTGGGGGGAAGCTGTGAAGTCCGTCGCCTACCTCATTAATCGTACTCCATCTCGGGTCATTGAATTTCAAAATCCTCATCAGAAACTTCTGTCACTTCCGTCGCTGCCAAACCTTGAACCTCACGTGTTTGGATGTGTAGCTTATGTTCATATTCCCAAGCCTCAACACAACAAGCTTGATCCTCGTGCCCGTAAGTGTATATTTGTTGGTTATGCGGAATTCCAAAAGGGTGTTATGATTCTCTTACTGGCACTATGTATGTTTTTCTTGATGTTGCGTTTCGCGAATCTGAGCCTTATTATTCAGGGGGAGTTTAAGAGTCTTCCCTTCAGGGGGAGAGAGATTGTGAAGGAACTCCTCGGGATTTATTTGCATGTGAAGAATTCGAAGAATTAGAAGCTTTGGAGTCAAAATTAGGAGTTGGGGACTCTCCAATATCAGTTGATAACGTTGATAACGGAAAAAAGGATAGAGGAAAAGAAGGTGGACTGATGGGAGATAAAGAAGATGGAAGTGGACCCGTGGGGACCGCAGGTTATAAGGATGGTGGGCTGATGGGAGATGGCCAAATCGGTGGACAAATTGATGGACAAATGAGTGGAAAAATTGGAGAAAACGTGGGGCCCTCAGATGAACATGAATGTGGACAAATTGGTAAACCCGTGGGGCCCTCAGATGAACATGACACCACTAGCCAACGGCTTGGCTCCTGCCGGCCATGTGGCTTCAGCCGACAACGTGACAATGATGCTGCAAGTCAAATTGATTGTTTGTCAAAGAAGACAGATGGAGCACGCCAAAGTAACCTTGAAAGTGGCCTTGACTTGTCAGGGCTCAGATTGCCTCTATCTCTTCCGCAAGACCCTATGCGCCAGGAGACTGATACACACCTTGAGGGTGACAATGATGAATTAATGCATCCTGAAATACATGGAACATCACAAACCAACGAATTACTCATTGACCAGCCCGGCGGTGATGCACCCAATGAACAAAATATAATTCAGAGCCCTCATCTATCAGTGTTCTTCCCCCTTATCTACATCGTCAACTGAAGAATCCGCTACGAGTGTTCCTTTTCAGGTACCTTTAATTTTGAACAAATCATCTGGGGTAGGTAATATTGAACCTAGGAAATCACAGAGGGCTACCAAGGGTATTCCTAAGAAACAATATGAACCAGACATCAAAACCAAAGCTAAGTATCCTATAGCTAATTACATGTCTAACCATAGGTTGTCTGGGTCACATGCACTTGTTGTTGTTTTTTTAGAAATAGATAACTTCATTAATTTATCCATGGCCAGAAGGCACATACATCACATGTTGTTTCATACCAACCGTACTAGATGGCACAAACCACCAAACAAATGACAAGTGACCCTCATTGTAGAATACGCACATTTATATTTATGTGCCTAGCCAAATGAAACAAAATCTAAACTATCTAAGTTCTTGCTATAGCAACCCTAATCGCCTAGATATCTCAATTGGTGTATGACTAGAGAAGCTAACTTACATAGCACCAGACTCTAACTCAAATGCTAGTCACAAAAGCAGGAAACTAGAGTTTCCTTTTGCCCTTTTCTTTAGGGCAAGCCTCTTGAAAATTGAGCAGAAATTCAACCACAATGTCTCCTGGATCCCAAATCCAACTCATAGGAGAAGTTAAACCCAACATATGGGCTGAGTTGGGCACAGCAGCATCCCAGAGTCCCGTTGCAGGAGTCGGCTGTCGTCGAATGCAGTGGTCATCCTTACATAGTACAGCCACCATACCAACTACCTCCAAACAGCCAAACCAGAGATTCCGAGCAGCCAAAAAAGCGACTATGAATAGCCAAGCCAGCGCTACCAGCAAATCAACACAAAATCCAAGCAACTCCGGCGCCACATGCATCTAGACCACCATCGTTGACCACACCAGCAGCTTCGGCATCAAACGCCTCAGAGCTATCCACCGAAGCAGGACTCTTCCACTGCTCTGCAACACAGCCACCAATAGCCTTGTCCCACCATCGAAGACTTGCCAAACCCTAAAGGAATGATGCCCTGATCCGTACCAAAACCTAGATCTCCTCCTCAGATTATGATCACGAAGTCGTTTGCGTCCCGGCCGGAGAATGAAGAGGATCGCTGCTACACAAACCGCAACCCACCAATCCTTGCACCCAGTGTTCTAAAAAACGGTCTGGGCGCCCGCCTAGGCGGAGCCTAGGCGCTAGTCGTCCATTGACCGCCCCGATTAAGTGCTAGGCGACAAGGGAAATCGTTTTACAGTTGGACGGGCGCTCAGCTGGTCTGGGCGGGCGCCTAGACGGTTTGGGCGGGCTGCGCGCTAGGCGGACTGACTCAAATCATAACAACTTCTCTCTCCACCACCTACGACTTCAACTCCACCAACCTCTCTCCTCCCACCGCTTTTCCTCCTCCTCTGAATCTTCGCCGTATATTTACTTGTAATATCTTCTTTTGGATGTCTCTATTGGATAATCACTTAGCTTTTGGTCTAGTCAGTTCTCGAAGCCCGACTCAGAGTTAGGCTTTTCTAGCAATTCGAACTCTGACCTGGATAAGTTATTATCGAGGTCGGATTTGCTAGCGTGAGTGACGCGACGGCGAGGGTGGTGGTCCAGCGAAGATTGAGTTAAGTGGTTGAAGATCAGGTCGTATTGCAATGGGAATGGAGTGGTGGGAATTGAAAATGGTGTATGGGGTCGCCGTGGGAAAGAGAGAATGAGGCTCTGTCTTCTGGTGTAATGGGGCGAAGGAAGAGAAAATCCAAAGAGATTGGTTTAGCAATTAGAACCCAGCAAAGGCTATTTCAAGTTGACACGTTTGCTAAACCAAACAAACTTTTACTCACAATTTGACATACATGTGGTTTATTCATTGAATCAAGTCATATAACAAAGCCACTTTTTTTTTTTTTTTGAAAGAATATAATTAGAATTTATTTAGGCTAATATTATGATTTATTGTTAAATTCTTTCGATCTATTCTCTATTTTGATTATTTAAACTATTTATAATTAATTTTCAGATTTTAAATATTTTTATTTATATAATTATATGTCATAAAAATAATTAAAAAACTAAATAATTAAAACTGCCTAGTCCCCGCCTAGGCCCCTAGGCGCTAGTCCTCGGGTCACCGCCCGACTAGCGCCTAGCGTTTTTTAGAACCTTGCTTGCACCGAAAATGGAACCGATCCGCCGCAAGGAAAAATCGTTGAGAGGAACCTTGAACTGAAGCTGCCGAAGACCTCCCTGGAAGCAGCCTACGGGAGGCAGCGCTAGGGTTTTGAGAGGGCATGCCTTTTCCACATGCACTTGTTGTTGATCAATTATCCACTGTATCTATTCCTAGTAGTATACACAATGCTTTGGCATATTCTAAGTGGACTCAAGCAATGAATGAAGAACTAGAGGCTTTGTAGAAAAACTCGACTTGGGATATTGTGACTATTCCTGCTCGAAAGAGGACTGTTGGATGCCAATGGGTGTTTACAGTAAATCTTAAAGCTGATGGGAGCATTGACAAGTACAAAGCTAGATTAGTAGCCAAAGGTTACACTCAGCGCTATGGAATTGATTATGAAGAGACGTTTGCCCCTGTAGCAAATATCAATACTGTTCGAATCTTGATTTCACTCGCAACAACTAAAGATTGGCCTCTACGTCAGTTTGATGTGAAGAATGCTTTTCTCAATGGTAACTTGGAGGAAGAAGTGTATATGGACATGCCGCCAGGAGTCAAAAATTTGCCTTATGATACTGGCAAGGTTTGTAAGTTGAAGAAGTCTCTTTATGGTTTGAAGCAGTCTCCGAGAGCTTGGTTTGGGAGGTTCTCCAAGTCCATGAGGACGTTTGGATATAGACAAAGCAACTCGGATCACACTTTGTTCATCAAGCGTAGTCAGGGTAAGATTACCGCTCTGATAGTATATGTTGATGATATGATTGTCACAGGGGATGACTTAAAAGAGATGGAGGCTCTACAGAAGTATCTTTCTAAGGGGTTCGAGATGAAGGATCTTAGGCAATTAAAGTACTTTCTTGGAATTGAAGTTGCAAGGTCTAAGAAGGGGATTTCGTTGTCCCAACGTAAGTATGTACTTGACTTGTTAGCTGAGATAGGGATGCTTGACTACAATCCTATTGAGACACCGATCGAGATGAACTACAACCTTACCATCTATCTGGATCAAGTTCTAACCGATAAAGGAATGTACCAACGTCTAGTAGGGAGGCTTATTTATCTTTCCCATCGTAGGCCTGATATTGCTTATGATGTGAGTGTGGTTAGTCAGTTTATGCATTGTCCCTGTGTTAATGTTAGAATCCGTGGGGACTCTAGTTAACTATAAGTAAGCTAGAGAGATAGAGAGAGAGAGAGAGAGTTGACACGAGATGTATAGTGGTTCACCTCCGCATGAGCGGGAGACTACGTCCACTTGAATGTTGTACTAATGTGTCGAGCCTTGCGGCCCAACGAGATTACAAAAGATGTAATGGGGATGGTTGTGGTTGGAATGAATGGTGTTTAAGTGGGAGGAGAGTTCCTTTTATAAGTCAAGGAAGCCATCTCCTTTACATTGTTTTCGATGTGGGACAAGTAACAACTATTCTAGTGTAGAAACTATTCTAGTGTGGAAATGCCTAGTTTGTGGAGGCAACTTTGCAAGGGCGGGAAGGTGGCTTCCCAGTGGCGGATTTGCGATTTCCGGATACCGTAGCGTAGCTTGAACATAGGGCTACACGATGCATGTCTCGGTTGGGCCTTGCCATGTCTTATGGATGTCCCAAAGAGGGTGTTAATTATGCTTGGTGAGATAGCAAATACTCCATATTGTTGGAGGTATGTACAAGTCCCCGAAGTCCCCAAGTAAGAGGAGCTTCTTGGTTGGGGAGTTCAAATCATGAAGTCATCAAGCATAAGTAACATCCGAGAGGCGCACGACCCCTACAAGTCCCCGAGCTCCGCAAGCAAGAAGGGACTCGCTATCCTGCATCACAAAAGACCAAAAAAATCGTATATGTAGTTACATCGGAGGTGCACAACCATAGACTCGTGGAGCCCGGAGGCTAGACCACATGTAAGAAAATGTGAACAAGTGTAGTGCTCGGAGGCTAGACCACATGTAAGAAGCATTGTGAACCGAGAGCGCAACTAAAACATGTTGGATAAGTGTAGCGAGTTAGGTGTTCGAGCAAGTTAGGTGTAGGCGCTGTATGAGCGTGCGGGGCGTAGCCCAAGCGAGTCGCGGCCATGCTTTGATACCTAAGCGAGTCATAACCGTTTCGCAAGCATTTATCCGAGCATGTTTAATTGAGCTATAAGTGTCACAAGGTTCTAGATGAATGTCACATGAAAGTGAAATTGAAGCATGTATGTGTGTAGCATGAACTTGTAGGAAAGCTGCTAATAACATGTTGTAGGCATGCTTAAGTGTCATAGAGATGTATAGTCATGTATAGCTCAAATGGCAAGGGCGTAAGAGATAAGAAAATGCGACTTATCTGGCGGATGCGGTGTTTTCAAGCATGCAGCAACTCGTAATGGAGGTGGAATGATTGAAGAAAAGAGCTCAAGGTTCGGTGCTGACCAAAGTCAACAGTCAGCGTTGACCAAAGTCAACAGGAAGCGTTGACCAGGTCAACGCCAACCATATATTCAGAACGAGCTAGCGGAGGATTGTAGCGAGCTAGCGGAGAGGCCAAGCGGAGTTGCCTTTGCTCGGCGGAGTCTTGGTGGGCGGAGGTTTGCCGCTGGTGCTCAAGAGTGGCGAAGTCGGGCGGAACGGATCCGCTGGCCATGGCTGCTGGCATAGCGAAGGTGAAGCGCAGCGGGGGAATCTTGTCCAGTGGGCGGTGGTGTGCCGCCGGTGATTTCCAGCGGGGGATGAAGTCCGGCGGCAAACCTTCAGGGTTTCCGCCGCTGGGCATAGCTAGCGGTGGTGTTCCGCTTATGAAGATTGGTGGAGGTGGAGCTGCAGGCTCAAGGTTCGGCGGCGCTGCTGGATGTAGAAGGGCGAAGGTGATGCTACCATGACCGGAGTCGCCGCGGAGCGTCGCCGGACTTGAGGTGATGCCAGCGGAGGTAGCGCAGGTGGGAGGAACGTCGAGGTGGGCGGAACCCGGAGCTCAGCGGGTATTCGCAGCAGGCCTGAGTGCAGCGGGGAATGGGCTCTGTCGCTGACGGAGTGCGGCGGAACTCGGAGCTGGCGAAGGATCCGATCTCGGCGGAGGATCCGAGCTCGGCGGAGCCTGGAGCTGGCGGAGGATCCGATCTTGGCGGAGGATCCGAGCTCGGCGGAGCCTGGAGCTGGCGGAGGTGGTTTGGTCAGGAAGTAGCTGCCAGGGAGAAGGGCCGCTGAAGAAGTGTGGCGGTGGAGCCTTGCCGGCGGTGAATTGGGCGGAAGAAGCCATGTCCGGCGGTGATATGCAGATATGCAGAGCTGCAGAGGGAGACTAGCAGGGGTAAGCTAGCGGAGCTGCAGGGGCTGGGTGCGTGACTGGCGGAGCGGAGGATGCAGCGAAGAAGGAGAGCTGGCGGAGCAATTGTCTGGCGGGAAATTTAAGAACTGGATGGGTGCCCAGAGAAGCTTTCTGGGTGTCCAGAGCAAATTTTGCCGCCACCCCTTTTTTTTTTTTTTTTTTTTTGAGTCCAGCGTTGACTTTTCCTACGGGCGTTGACCAACCCCGCCGGGCGTTGACCAAGCCCGATTTGATGTTGAACGAGCGTTGATCGGCCAAAGCTCGTGGTAGGTGACGAAGCCTTTGTGTGCCGGCTTCCCACAGACGGCGCCAAATGTTAACGTTAGTATCCGTGGGGACTCTAGTTAACTATAAGTAAGAGAGATAGAGAGAGAGAGAGAGAGTTGACACGAGATGTATAGTGGTTCACCTCCGCATGAGCGGGAGACTACGTCCACTTGAATGTTGTACTAATGTGTCGAGCCTTGCGGCCCAACGAGATTACAAAAGATGTAATGGGGATGGTTGTGGTTGGAATGAATGGTGTTTAAGTGGGAGGAGAGTTCCTTTTATAAGTCAAGGAAGCCATCTCCTTTACATTGTTTTCGATGTGGGACAAGTAACAACTATTCTAGTGTAGAAACTATTCTAGTGTGGAAATGCCTAGTTTGTGGAGGCAACTTTGCAAGGGCGGGAAGGTGGCTTCCCGGTGGCGGATTTGCGATTTCCGGATACCGTAGCGTAGCTTGAACATAGGGCTACACGATGCATGTCTCGGTTGGGCCTTGCCATGTCTTGTGGATGTCCCAAAGAGGGTGTTAATTATGCTTGGTGAGATAGCAAATACTCCATATTGTTGGAGGTATGTACACCCAGTGAAGAGCATATGGATGCAGTGTATCGTATTTTGAGATACCTTAAGACGGCACCTGGAAGAAGTTTGTTGTTTGAAAAAAAGGGTGAGTTGGAAGTTATGGGGTACATGGATGCAGACTGGGCTGGTGATAAAACAGATAGACGGTCCACATCTGGGTATTTTACGTTTGTTGGAGGAAACCTGGTGACTTGGCACAGCAAGAAACAGAAGGTTGTTGCTAGGTTAAGTGCTGAAGCTGAGTTTCAAGGTATGGCACAAGGAGTGTGTGAGATGTTGTGGATTCGTAATGTGTTGAAAGATTTGGGTTTTAAACTCAAGAAATCTATGGACTTACATTGTGATAGCACATCTGCTATTGAAATTGCTCGCAATCCTGTTCAGCATGACCGAACTAAGCATGTGGAAGTAGATCGACATTTCATTAAGGAAAATCTGGACAGAAAAATTATTCGTTTTCCTTTTGTGTATACAGAAGATCAATTAGCAGATGTTCTTACGAAAGGAGTGTCAAGGAAAGTGTTTGACAACTAGATTGACAAGTTGAGCATGATTGACATCTATGCACCAACTTGAGGGGGAATGTAGAATATTCTGTAAATATTTACTTTGCTTGTACGTATAGATTACGTCTCTATGTATAATTGTAGGAGATCGTTTCCTATTAGGATTACTCTTGTATCACTTTATAAACCCTATTCTTTGGAGGTAAATATTATTGAAGCATTCCAAACACATTGAATTCTTATTTTCTACTAATTGGGGTTGTTCATATGAATGAGAGTAGCAAATTCGGAAGGTGGAGACTCTTCTTCTTTCTTTCTTCGGTTGCAGTTTAGGTAAAGCTTCAGTCTTGGCTTCTTTTTCATCTAATTACAATCGCAAATGAACTCAATTTGATTCACCTGCACCTCCACTCCCAAAGTTAATTCTTTCAATTTCTAATTTAGGGTTAGATTAATTTCAGATTTCAGGAACTAGAATCTGTCTGTTTGAACTGCAATGGCCAATGGGCACTGGAATTGAACTCTTTTGCTGACTTAAGCCTGATGTGGTTGTTTCTTTACTTTTCATTTTCCCTTTCTTCAGCTTTATTATATAATAATACAAACTATTAGAATTCACAAAATTACAGAAAATTTGCTGAATATTCTGCTAAATATGTTTAACTAATGTTCATAAAAATGGTGATTTGGTATCTAAGTTTTCTCTTATAATAAACAATAACCCATCAATACAGTTGCATGTTAAGACCAAGCCTTCTTCAGTTATTTGAGAATTATTTTCCATTCATATAAATTTGGCGAAACATCTATGTAACAGAGCACACACTCCGAAAACCAATCAAGGCCTTGAGGTTTCTCAAAACTAGGAAAAGTTTACTCTTGAAATAACACTTCTGAACAAAATTTCAAGACTAGCTGAAAAGTAGATGCTAAGCCCTTCCCGTTTGCTGAGTAGTTAGTCTCTACTCACCCCATGTTTTGGCTACTCTTGCTATCTTGGCAAAGAGATTTTTATTTAAGGAAAGGGAGGGAAACCAAAAAAGAACAAAGAAAAAAAAAGGCTCTACAGTCGTAGCTGACTTACTATTACCATCATAACTAGTTCCTGGTTCTTCTTGCCTGGAGCCCAAGAGGCGGGATGCTCTGTTCGTGCCTGAAGAAGTTATGAGGATCAACTTTGGTTTTAATCTTTATCAATCTGTAAAAGTTGCCCTTGAAATACCTGTTACCCCAAGCACTTGCTTCAGTGATGCTAGTGTTCTTTTTCTTGTTTATCCCCAAATCAAGATCCCTATAATTCACATATGCTTGCCTTGGAGACTTTGTGACATAAGGAGCCATGTAGTTGTAGAGCTTCCTAATCCAATTTATGTGCTTTGCCTCGTTTTCATTTGCAGCTTGCCATGTAGTCAGGTACTGAATTTTGAAGAGAACTTCTCTGTGTGGGAAGGGTAATGCTGACTCCGAAATTTTGCTCATCACTCCCCCATATGGGTTCCAAATAATCAGAGGAGCGGTTTCTTCCAACAACCTTTTCCATAGCCCCTCAAGCCCAGTTTCAGGAATCGGGTCTTTGACAAAGTCTGATTTGGCTTTGAAGTAGCTCTTGAATGTGGGTTTTCCTTGAAGCAAAACCTGGGGCGGAGTTCCAGTTGCGTAACCTGCTATGTACATCACAGACTTGAGCCAACTCGTTTGTGTACAATCTTTTCTTGTCAAATTCAGTTCGGGGAACCCTGTTTGCATAACATTGAGGAGCCTTTTAACACCTCCAAGGAATTGACCTTGGTAAAGAGTTGTGACAGTTCTCTTGCCACTTTTGCTGTCAGCTACTGTTGGTTGTATCATAACTCTAATGTTGAGATCTTTGTCGAGCTTAGTAGCAGCTACTTGTTGCCATCTATGGAGGAGCTTTGTGGCACCCTGTTCCAATGTCTTGGAAACTGTAAAAACCGTCACAGTTGATGGAACGGGAACCAACTTTATCTTCCACCACAGGATGATTCCAAAGCTTGCTCCTCCACCACCTCTGATTGCCCAAAACAGGTCTTCTCCCATGGTCTTTCGGTCAAGAATTCTGCCGTTGACATCAACTATTCGGGCATCCAGAACGTTATCAGCTGCAAGGCCATATTTCCTCATCATAGTACCATATGCACCTCCAGTTATATGGCCGCCCACCCCTAAACTTGTGCAAAGACCAGCTGGGAAGCCGTGGGTTCTGCTTTTCTCTGCAATTCTGTAGTAAACTTCACCAATAGTGGCTCCAGCTTGAATCCATGCACTATTGGCTTGGATATTAACATTAACTGATCGAAGCTTGGCAAGGTCTACAACAATGAAAGGTGTCTCAATTTGGGAAACATACGAGAGACCTTCATAATCATGCCCTCCACTTCGGACCCTGATATGTATTCCAAGCTGTTTTGAACAAATAACAGCATTTTGAACTTGGGAATCATCTGTTGGTGTGAAAATGAACTCTGGCTTTGGCTTTGAAGGGATCAAGCACCTGAGGTTTTGTGCAGTTGAATTTAGGACGGTAGTGAATGCAGAACTGTTTGGAGTGAAAAAGGTACTAGAGAATGGAATAGAAGCCTTAGAATGATATGAGAGGCATTGGATAAAACTGTTTTGTTTTGAAGATGGTGGTTTTGCTGATGAAGATGATAACAAAATAAGAAGAAACAGGGAAAAAACTGAAGAGTTTGAGAGCATCATGTTGCCTTGTTTAAGTCTCTTTGGGTGTTGTTGAGGAATCAGCTTAGTTTCTGTGTTTCTTTATAGAAGCATGAAGCTGTATTAGTGTCCTCTTGATGAGCTCATGCAAATGTCATGTGGTGTTGGGATCACATGGGGTAAATGGTCTCCATTTTAATGTGTTTTGTGGAATATTGACTTCAACCCTAAATCTTCTTTGTAGTCTTCCCTGCCGTCACTGAATCACTGATATAGTTCACTGCACCACCAGTAGGGCAAAGACCTGGTGGGAAACCTAGACCATATGGTGCAAAGATATGGCGAGGCTATTGATCTGTGGTTTTATTAAACCTGAGGTTTTGTAAAGAGGACTAAAGATAGATGAAATGAAGGGTTTCTGTACGGCAATGAATAAACATCTAGAAATGAAGAAGGTCAAATGCTGCAGAGGAAATCGAGAAGACAGAAAATATTTCGTAGGTTAGTCTCTTTTGCACTATCACTGCCTTTCTTTGTTGTAAGCTTATTGTCATCTTTCTTTTAACCAAAAATTTAAACTGGATGTATTGAAGCAATTGAAACTGAAAACTCCTATAACATCCTTATTATGATCTATGAACTGAGCATGAATTTTCTTTGATTGAAAATTTTAAATAAATGTGTAACTTTTCTTTTGACCTTTAGTATAAGTTAGTTACGATTCCATTAAGCAATAATTTCTTCACCGTGTAGACTAGGTCCAATAACTGATCATTTTCTTTTTAACTTGGGTTTGGGGTTTGACTCTCTCCATAAACAGAGATTTTTTTGGACAGAAGCTCAGAATTGTGTACTTGTTTATATCGTTCTGGTCAATCCAGCCGTAGAACTCAAGTTCCAAAGAACTTAAGCCGTGTGTTCCATATTAGAATGTTAATGTAACTGAGACTAGTGCGTCTGGCCCAAAATTTCTTTCAAATCATGGGTGTTGAAACATGGGTGATGACTAATGAGTAGAAATTAGAATTTATGCTTCAAAGTCATGTTATTGGAGACACCAATTTGCCCGGACTATATTGGAGACAAATTCTTTTTGAATCTGTAAATTTATTACACGAGTACCCTTGAGTTTAAGCACAATGCTTCTGGAAGAACGAAACCTTAATGTTTCAACAACAGGGTGCCTTGTTCAAGTTTAAGGGAAACTGTACCCCTAAACTCATGGGATTAAGTTCGGTCCTCTCTAATGTAACTAAAATGAATATGCACCTTAACACTGCAAGTGGCCTAGTGGTTCTTGCCTAGTTGGGTGTGCTTCGAACTCCGAAGCTGTCAAAGTGGCCAGACATTGTGCTGCAATGCACAATTAGAGCATTTCACATGCGCCGAATGAGTTTATCTTGGGCCTAGGAAGCTTTTGGGTTCCCCGTGACAAAGTCAAAAAAAAAAATGAATATGCACCCTCATTCAATCCCCCCCCCCCCCCCCCCGGTCCACTGCATAAGTGGTTTCTTTATGCAATACACTATGGTTTATTCAATTATTCAATTGCAACAGGGGACTATGACTTACAGGTGCCACATACAGGCTCAAGTTTGATACCCTGTAAAAATCTGAAAGAGATATGTATCAATTGCTTTTCCATTTTGTAAAGGATTCGGTATTGTCTGGTTTTGGTTGTTTTGTTAACTAGATACCTGACAAAGTTCACCAAATCCATTTACATAGAAAATGCAAATGCAAAAAACAAATAGATGATCAATTCATTTGGATATTAAACTATCTCCAAAAAGAAACCCATTATTCCAGCTCTTTCCTGTAACAAATCTATTATTGCAGGTCCCATGTAAATTGGAGTACATAACTATTCTACAACAATTTTGAATATTAATACCCAGAGACTTATTTGAATTCTATTCCAGTATAATCAGGCAAACATTCTATTGAATAAAACACACTAATGAAGAACCCATAAGATTCTTACCACGCTTCAAACACCATGATCACTTGGCTCTGGCTTTTCATAATGATCACCTCACAGTTGTAGATGATGTTCGTAGAGGGAGTGGAAGAGGTGGGATGCTCTGTTCATGCCTGAAGAAGTTATCAGGGTCGACTTTGGTCTTGATCTTTATCAATTTGTTGAAGTTGTCCTTGAAATACCTGTTACCCCAAGCACTTGCTTCAATGAAGCTTGTGTTGCTCTTCTTGTTAATCCCCAAATCAAGATCCCTATAGTTCACATATGCTTGCCTTGGGAACATCGTAACATAAGGAGCCATGTAATTGTATAGCTTCCTAATCCAATCCATGTGCTCTGCTTCATCTTCATCTTTATTTTGCCATGTAGTCAGGTACTGAATCTTGAAGAGCACTCCTTTTCTGTGTGGGAACGGTATCTCCGACTCCGAAATCTTGCTCATCATTCCTCCATATGGGTTGAAAATCACTAAAGGAGAGGCTTGTTCGAACAACCTTTTCCATAACCCCTCAAGTGCAGATTCCGGAATTGGGTCTTTGACAAAATCTGACTTGGCTTTGAAGTAGTTCTTGAAAGTGGATTTTCCTTGAAGCAAAACCTCAGGTGGAGTTCCACTTGGGTAACCTGCTATGAACATCACAGATTTGAGCCAACTTGTTTGTGTGCAATCTTTCCTTGTCAGACCCAGTTCAGGGAAACTTGTTCCCATAACATCAAGGAGTCTGTCAACGCCTCCAAGAAACTGAGCTTGGTAGATAGTCGCGACAGTTTTGTTACCACTTTTGGTGTCGATGACCGTTGGTTGTATGATAACTCTAATGAAGAGATCTTCATCAAGCTCAGTGGCAGCTACTTGTTGATACCTATGGAGGAGCTTCGTGGCGCCTTGCTCAAGGGTCTTTACAACTGAAAAAACTGTCACAGTTGATGGAACAGGAACAAGCTTGATCTTCCACCAGAGAATAACCCCAAAGCTTGCTCCTCCACCTCCTCTGATGGCCCAAAACAGATCCTCTCCCATTGATTCTCGATTATGAATCCTGCCACTAACATCAACAATCCGAGCATCAATGACATTGTCAGCACCAAGGCCATACTTCCTCATCATGGTACCATACGCACCTCCAGTAATGTGCCCGCCAACACCGAGACTCGTGCAGAGTCCGGCAGGGTAGCCATGTGTTTTGCTTTTTTCTGCAATTCTGTAGTAAACTTCACCAATGGAGGCACCGGCTTGGACCCAAGCACTGTTGTCTTCGATGTCAATGTTGACTGATCGAAGCTTGGCGAGGTCTACAATGATGAAAGGTGTTTCGGTTTGGGAGACATAAGAGAGTGCTTCATAGTCATGGCCTCCACTTCGGACTCTCAGATGGATTCCAAGCTGTTTTGAGCAAATGACCGCAGCTTGGACATGGGAATCGAGCAATGGAGTGAAGATGAACTCGGGCTTTGGCACCGAAGGGGTCAAGTACCGGAGGTTTTGTGCAGTGGACTGTAGGGTAGGAAGGAATGTGGAATTGTTTGGGGTGACGAAGGCCTTAGAGAATGGTATCAAAATCTCGGTGTTATCGGAGAGGCATTGGCTGAAACTGTCTAGGGTTGGAGTTTTGGAATGTGCCCATGAAGCCGATGATAGCAAAAGGAAAAGAAAGAGGGCAAATTTTGAAGTGTTTGGCAGCATCATTGTGTTGCTTGGTTTGTTCAAGATATGGGGCTGTGTTGTAGAAGTGGCTTGGTGTGTGTTGCTTTATAGAAGCATGAAGATGGGTGTCTCAGTGACACCAACGTGTGTCTGATGAGGTAATGGAGACGTCAGTTGTGATCATTTGGGGGTCACTGGTCACCATTTCAATTGCGTCTGTTCTTGAATGTGACTCGTGTGATGAGAGCTCCTCTACCTGTTGATTTAAGTATGGATTACCGACTATTGAGTGTATTGTGAAGGGTTTCGAGTACGGGTTACCAATTGAGGATTATATAAAATCGTCCCACATTTAAAAAGTCGGATTCTAGATGATTGTAAACATTTTATGCTTGCGTTTGATTATATTAGAATTCGGCATGTTTATCATGAAGCAAATAGTGCAACTAATAGATTAGCTCACTTTGCTAGTTTAGATCATGTTGTGGATCTCTCTTTAGTTGAGGCACCTGTCTTCCTACAGGATGTCCTCTATGAGGATAATTGTCACGCAACTATGTATGCTCGGGGTACAGGTATTACGTCCCCCCCGATGCAACAAAATATTATTAATAATAACATGGGCGTGGGGATGAGCCTCCCAGCTTGACTGGGTTCCAAACCCCATTTATTCAAAAAAAAAAAAAAAAAAAAAAGTCGGATTTCCATCTAAATTGGGTATGCTTTGGATGGGAGACTTTATTTTGATTGTATCGAATATTTTTTAGATGGAACATCAAATCTATTTAGAGGCGGCTCTTTAAATTTGAAATTATATCGGTAAACTATAGGTCTATATAAGATTGATATTATTATTTTGTTATCAAAAGATGGATGAGATTAGCTTCTTTGCCAATACAATTTTCAACGTAGAGCACCTACAATTTTGAAAAACGGACCAACAACATCCAACCCAAAATTAATTGGTCTTGACTCTAAAACAACGAGACATTGATTGCCAACATCGTGTAAATATGGACCAATTCAGCATTCAATTCCTCCTTGTGTCATTTCTTTTACTTCATGTACCTTTAGAATTAATGTCCCCACTACCCAAGCAAAAATCACTCTCTGTGTCCTTCCTTTGAATTCAAGTTCACGGGTATTTTGCAAATGGTACTTAAATTTGTTTAAGCAAAACAATAAACGAAATGGAAACTTGGAGTAAAAACAATTTTGTTTTCTGTTTGGGGAAAAAGGAGTGTGTACCCGAATTCTTTTGCCTGATAGCATCTAGATCAAATGGTTTGTAATTTATGATCTATGCTCAATAGTTTATGGCTAGAAATAGAAAGGCCTTTATTTATTTTTATCTATCTCATTTATATTAGAAGTAATCTGCATTTTTGCATGAATATTATTTATATGACACAACTCAAACATGATACGCAGAACAACAATTCTTTTACTACTTCACATTAAAAAAAAAATGGAGCTAGCTTGTGGAACCTACTCGTAATCACTGTTATTAGAATATAACCAACATGCTTATAACTATTTTTGTAGATTCTGGATAGGGACAAATTTTATCGCATTCAAAGTGAGAAAAGAGTAAAGAAAAAAAAAATCAGTCAACCATATCTTGCTTGTAAAGTTGCAATCAGCATCGGCTTTAACCAAAATATTTAAAAAGAAGCATATGAAAAGATGGGAAAGGAAACAAAAAAAGTGCAGCAATTAAAGCTTTAAAATGTGAACATTCATAATTCATAAGGGTTTCAAGCCACAATTCATTTTTGTTGCCCTTATGTGATAGACATATTTTTGCTTGCAGATATTCTTCAATTCCTTTTACAAAACTTACCTTTTCTTTAAATTAGGTATGATGATTCAAAAGGAAAAGATCGTCTTGAACATTGGGAAAGGGTGGTCTGAAATGTCTGAAAGATAAACACTTTTATATGTCAATGGTGGAATGTCTCAAAATGTATGAAAACTTTACCGGTGCTATTACACGATGCACTTGATTACTTGCTCGATAATGGGACTCGTCTTCTGCCTCTTTTTCTTTCTAAATCGACAGTCATTGTCAGATTGGACAAAGGGACTCCGTTCTTTCCTAAAATTCATTGGCTATGACTTGAAGCTAGAGGCACCTCTTTGCTTTCACTCCTAAGGTTGCTTATTAGTTTGCTCAAGTAGCTTTTCTTGCTTGAGGATCTTGTCTAATATCAAATGCATGTGACGTATTAATATCACTTTTATCGAAGAAATACAATTTGATGTAGGATAATTCACATATGAAAGCTTAACAAACTCTTCATTATATATAGGGGGTACCAAATTTTTTACCTATTATAAATTTATAATAATGAAGCAAGATAAGAAAAATCAAAACTAAAGAAAAAACATCTCAATCACTCACGATCGAGAATCTCATAATCTTCTCCACCAACTAGCTATATGATGCGGGAAGCGTGAACACGATAGTAAGAGGCTCCGTCAAGCGTCGAAAGCCATATGAGATGAGCTAGAATCCACTAGCAATTACGGGCACAGCCGTAAGAAACATAGAGAAATTCCTCTAATATTTGGTTTTTTATTGATAACTTTTTTTTTTTTGAGAAGAAAACATAGTCCTTTATTCAACACCAAACAAACAGACTACAAAGTACGGGTGTGAAAAGCCGCAACACCATCCTCATCCACAGGTCGAATGAGAGATGAGTCGCGCACAACCCCAGAAAAACCCCAAGAACCGCAGTTACAGAGACCATCAGGTCAAAGGACCCAAACTCTAACCACCAAACGCCCTCACCTCGGGCTACAATATGAGACCACTTCCGAGAGTCACGATAAGACCCTGCATCCAACATAACAAACAGCCACCTATCCACCAACCGCACCGTGTCCCAAACCAACCAGACCACGTGCATGAACAAGTGACAATCACGTTGACAGCAAGAGAACATCGATAGTAAACCAAATAGTCCCCGGAAAAAACACCATGTCAATGGCACAACCTCCATACTCCCCCAAGAGACAACGCACATCCCCGCAGCCAACCTCAAGAAGACAGCCCCTCTCTCAAGCACCATGACCCAATACCGCCAGACCATGTGCGGGAGCTTCTCCCCATTACTTTGACCACCAAGATATAAATTGCGATCCTGAGAATGAAATAACACACCAAACAAAACAAGACCGAACCGGCCAAGACACCATAACAATGGCATCGACTCAGCACGGAAACACCCAAACCCCCGCTCAACAGAGGGGGGACTTATTTGCAACCATGAAACAACAGTAAACACACAACAGCAAACCAAATTGAAAACAACCAAAAAACTCCAACAAGGCCCAAGAACATTGGCCCGGTCCAAAACCCATTCTCCCCCGCAAAAGCCACGCGCTGCAACCAGCCACACCCGCCTCCGGCAAGTCCCATCGCCATCAAAACGCCGCCACACAGCAACAAGCCACCGCGCCGAAGCCATCCGTCGCAGCACCGCCCTGTCGCGCCATAGCCAGCCCCTACACCAGACAACCAACCACCAGACGAACCCAGACCAAATCGGAGACAGATCCGATCTGAATCGCCACAGCCCCAAACCATGTAGGATCGATGCCACCAGAAACCTCCACCGGAACACCGAAGAACGTCGCTGCTGCAACGCAGCCTCCGCCCCGGAACCGAGAAGGACAGATCGAGAGCGATCTGTGCTGCCCGACCACGGAGAAACCACCACCCTCCCTGGACCACACCGCTGCCCTGAAAGCCTACTCCTCCTCTGAACCATCAATCCTCTCCCGGACCGGAACGCAGCGGCGGGATCGCCTGCCGTGTTCGGTCGGGAGAGGAACACACTTCCTCGGTTTTTCCTGTTTACCTAGGCGCGTGACGCGCGTTCCTAACTCACCTCCACAGTAGTCAGTTGGACCTGATTTTTGGGATTTGATGTTTTTTATTGATAACTTGAATGAAAATTACAATCTAAGAGGTGTCTTAGCATAAACCTAATACAACTAGAAACATAGTGTTATCTTTCCGCTATGTCACTGCTATGTTAAAGCAAATGGAGTAGCTATTGCACTCTTTGCTAGTTGGTGCTTGTTAGAATACAAGTCTCCTGTAGAGATTTCTGATATTATTTCGGAAAATTTTCTAGATGCTTATGGTAATCAGGGGTTTAGGCTCAATGTCCCCCCCTTGTATTCGATAGTTTCATTAATCAAGGCTTGAGGGCAGCTTCATCAGCCCTTCATTCAAAAAAAAATATATATATATATAAAGAACAATTTATTGTAGACTAAAACTAGGAAACCTAATTAAACCTGATTAAATAAAAATCGGAAATAAAATCCTAGATACTAAAGAATATTACGTTTGGAATCTCAGTCAAGATTTTGTTCGAGAATCCCGATATATCCAAAAGAGTAATTTATGATTAATTCCATCATTAAGAAGCCTATTTGAATACCAATTTTCAATATTCAAATTATTCTTCTTAATGTGAAGACGCTTCTTTCTTTTCTAGATTTTTGGTTGAAATTGGCTAAAATCTCGTCCTACATCACTATAGTTGGCTGAGTTCATGAATTTCAAGAGTATCATTCTTGAAAGTGATTGTAAAGAAGTGCTTAGTGCTCTTGACAACTCGGAAATCACTCCAAATTGGAGAATTTCCCCAATACTCAACAAGGGTGACTGTCACACCCCAAACCCGAGACCAATATTATATTGAAATATGGTACCCGAATTCGTGATGTGGATTGTTTCAAACAAAACTTCCTCAAAGAATAAATTAAAGTAAGAGAATTTGTAAATAAGTCTGAATAGTACTTTTATTAGGAATTGAAATTATTATTTTTACAATACTGAAGTTGAACAAAAATATATTACATTATTTCTCTTGAAATAGTAGTAGAAAATAAAACATTCATTTATTTAGAGAATCACCCCACTTTCCCCAAGCGTCTACTCGTTACCTGAAAACAAGAAGGTGTAGCATCATGAGCAACACAAGCCCAGTAAGTACACAACTTACATTCTTATATTAATGTATCTTATAAGAAATCAAAACTGAACAACCAAGTTAAAATGTACTAAGAACCATTTAAGTTCATACGAATTCTTAAATATGTATATATATATACACACAATACACACACACATATATACAAATATATTCATTCGTGTGAATGGTTTGGTAATAAATCACATAGTCACATATTCTTATCAAACCAACAAATATTGTAGCATTAGTATGTGAAATAACATTAAAGCAACACATGCTTGATTTTCTTTTTACTAACACCTTCACATATTAAAAATATATCATAGATAGATATTTGATCAAAATAACATAAGTACACTTCTCTTTTTAGTGAATTTTCAGATTAACTGGTAACAAATCACAAATCCACGTGTTAGGGTCCGACGTACTATACCCAAAACACGGGAAAAACCAGGTTGACTGGTAACAAATCATAAATCCACGTACTAGGGACCGACGTACTATTCCCAAAGTACGGGTAAGCCGCAGCATACCAAGGACACAACCAAGGCATGTATACTCAAAGTAAGCACCCTTCCTAAGAGTATAATAGTGCACTATCTGTAGGGACTAGGGCCCAAGGCTAACTTCCACATAACACCAAAACACGTTTACCAGTAATTCACTTAAGCACGGGGTAGTACTAATCACCCGGCTTCACAACTGTACTTCTCAAACATAATCAAATTCACAACATACAATCTTTATGAATTATAGATCATAATATATGTATATGTACTCACACATATAGATACATATACTTAGGAATAATCTCATATGAAAACATGTGTAACATAATTGTATATCACAAATAAGTAAATTCACTATCAAACAACATAATTAAAAAGAAGCTTATACATAATTGAAATAAAGTAAAATAGGTAATAATAAAGCACAAGTATTAAATAAGTAACTATAAACAATTTAACAAAATTATATTATAGTTAGTATTTCAGTCCTTATGTCCAAATCCATTGAAGTTCATCAACCATGTTCATGTTTCTCCGATTAGAGTCATCAAACTTCAAGATGTGTTATGTTGTCCATCACAAGTCCGAATTAGTCAAATGAGTACACCATTTCAAAGGATTTTTCACAAGGAATTCAATGGAATAAGTCATGTAGTCCAGATCAGAGGGATATAGTCCAGAAAGGGTGAAGAACCATAACAGTACAGAAACCGATATTTTTGATACTGACCTTTGATGTTTAAGTCTTTACGTACGGTGTATTTTACCATTAATTCTCAAACTTTCCAGATCACAAGTAGAGGTCCTAAGCTTCAAATTGATATAAAGTTTGTAGAAAACGGATAAGAAATGAGGGAGATATGAATTTTTGAAGTTGTGATGGCTGTATGAGATTTCCAGCGAGTTTAAAAGTTGAAAACTTTGATTAGCCATAACTTCTTCATTTCTTAACCTTTTTGAGTGATTCAAAAGCCTAAATTGAAGAACTTTTGATGAGGAATTTAATACTGTAATTATTTTTGACAAAACAGAATTTGTTATATACGAAAATACGGGTTTGAAGCAAAGCAGATCCTTTTCCATTTTATCATTGATTATGCAATTTGATAAATCTTAAAGACAAAAGAATATAGGAAGGTATTCATGTACTTACTTAAGGAACTCAGAAGGTGAGGTGAAGATTTTGGTCTTGAAATCAAGCTTGGACTTCTTTGACAAAAAGGAAACTTCTTAAGAGAAATAGGATGAAGGATTTGTGTGAAGAACTTCTAGTTGGGTTTTCTCTTCAACTAAGGGAGTTTTAGATCAATTTTGCATTTGATCTTCAAGTTTGTAGGAAGTATGATCAGATCATATGCTTAAATAGGCTAGAATTAAGCATAAAATAAGTAAGTGACTAATTATTGTAAGGTGAATGGCTAATCCACTAAGGTGAGTGTCTAATTAGGATAAATGAGAAAAATAAAATTAAAAAGATAATAAAAGAAAGAAAGCATAAATCAGCTTGCTATATATATATATGTGTATATATATATATATATATATATGTATGTATGTATGTACACACATATCCATATGCACATTTACCCAATTAATAAGTAAAGAACTTTAGTGCTTTCTTAAGGTAAAAAAAAATAGCAATAATTAGTACTAAAATAACATGCATCACAAAAATAACATAGATAATAGTCTTGGGTTTGAAAACAAATATCGAGTGTACACAAGTAATACGAACTAACGTATTTTAGAAAGTTTACTAGAACTCTAAAAATTTACCTATATAACTTGTAAGTATAGCATGTGGTATCATTGGTTTCTAAAAAAAAAAGTGCTTAGAAGATACTTGGATTACTTCTAAGTTTAAGGTATCTTAGAGTGCTCTACAGTGATACTAAGTTTCGGGTTATTACAGTGACTCATCTGAAAACTTTCTTTGACGGAATCAAGTGGAATTAGATCTCCCATGAAGCTAACTGTGTTATGGATGCAGCAGTAAAGCTAGCATAATTGAGGTTGTGCTCCCAAGACTGGGCCAATAGGCCTCCAACCTCTCTGTTGTCTGTCTTGAGGAGTGATGGTCTCCCAGGGCCCCCTAGTAGTTCTATTTGAGACATGTCTTGTCTCTCTTTTGTAATGTTTCTTAGAGGCCCTGGTCAGCCAGTCCTAACCATGGCTATCGTGGCTCTCTCAAAGCTCAACACGTGTTTTTGTTTTTTTGTTTTCCTCCATCTGAATGGAGTGATGGAGTGAATTCCTTCTCTTCCTCCAACCCTTTTCTTCCAACCCGAGCCCCAATTCCTTCTCTTCCTCCAGCCCTCTTCTTCCTTCTCAAATCATAAGGAAAATCCACAATTACCATCCAAACCCGAACACTCTACTCCAAGGCCAGCCCCAGAATCCAAACCAGAAATGAAGAAAGAAGGCCAAGATCCGACGCGGAGCAGGCACTGACAGCGAAGAAACTGTGCGCAGTGGCCGGAGTTGAGGAGCAGCTCAATTGGCGAGTATAATTGAGCTGTTGAAGAAGGCCTTGGATTTTGACCCGACACTAATGGCGAGTATAGTTGGAACACGTGTCGATCTGCGAAAGAGACACGTCGTGATTGGTTAGGACTGGCTGACCAGGGCTATTATCCATGTTTCTTTTTGGGTTTTATTTCCTTTGTATGTTGCTTCTTTCTCTCCCCCTTGTGGCTTAATGAATCTCTTCATTATTGACCAAAAAAAAAACTAGCTATAGTACAAAACCGAACTTTCTTTAACAGAGTAATTGTACATATATAATTTTCTCAGTCATAAAAGATAAGATGATGGAAATACTTCAATTAACTAGTTACTACTGAAGAAGACTTCATTGTGCTAACTCCATAAAATTTTTTAACTCATACAAGTTATCCGTTAATTTATTTTGAAAACTAGATACGTTGGGTAATTTGATAATCTCAAGTATGAGAAAATACAAACATTTCCCTTCCCGAGAGTTTTGTATCGCTCATGGTAAAGTAAAGCTTTAACGATTAATACTGTCAAAACACTAACAAATCTTTTATATTAGTTTACTCCTTTATCTCCACTAAATTGAATAAAAAAGAGTTTTAGAACAAGATTCAATTATTAGATTTTTATCGGAAAAGAATCAATTATTTGGTTGTTTTCGATCAGTTTATACAAATAGTACATAAATGAAGGGGATAACTAAAAAGTGCAGGATTTGAATCATGAAAATTTACCATGAAACAAAATATGCCAGTACATGATACATTAGGTGTCCCCTCATTTTTCACCAAAACATTCATTTTCACATTAACATACAATTACATTTTTTTTTTGTTAGAACCGAACAGTTCATTATAGAGGTGAAACCTCTGTGAAAGTATATCATTAATCCACAAATGACTATTACTTATTCAAACGTGAAGGTCAGAAATCACAAACGCCTGTTTAGTTTTTATTCTTTAAATGTGATGTTTGATTACATACAATTACAACTTAACATCAGAAAATGTTTGACCGGTAAACTTATACTAATTTACTACATCGATCATACAATTAAGAACTGAGAGCTATTTCTGCCGCTCAATCAGCTCCATCATCAAACTTTTGGAAGATGCTTCTCTTTTCAAACGCTGAATGTGCTACATAATATAAGTCACTGGAGGGTCCAAATTGAGAGGAAGCTTTAATTTCTTTTAAGCCACGATCTGCATAATATAGTTTTTGTAGTTTTTCCTTTTATTTGGTCATTCACATGCATTTTTAATCCTTTTTATCTTTTCTTTTAATTTTTTTTTTAGTTTATTTTTGTATTTGGAGTGTTTATACTTAATTGATCATATATTTTCTTACCTTAACGAGGCACCTAGCTAGATTGGTGCCTCTGCTATTTTCAAAAAAAAAAAAAATTATTTTCTTACCTTAATTTTTTGGGTATTTGACACCCAATTTCTTTTTTAAATTTTATTTTATATGATTTTTTTTTATTATTCTTGGTTATATATTTACTTTTAAGTAGTTATATTTGAAGAATAAAATAAAATTGTATTTCAAGTTTCATGTGGAGGCCTCATTTCAATTGTTCGCCTTAGGCCTCCCACAAGTCGGGGCCGGGAGAGGATCTTCTCCTAACCTCTTAATCTGCCTAACCTACCTAAACTTTCAACAACGTAATGACACGTGTAAAAGCAATATCTAATGGTCTAGAATAGTGTCACGTAGTGATTTACACTTAAAAATCAATACACATATCCATGACAACATCCTCTCCACCGATTTTTCTCTCTCTTCTAATCTTCAACCTCCGCGTCTTTCTTCTGATCCAAATCTGTGCCTTTCTTCATTTTACTTCAACTCCAGTTCCACTTCAGTTCAAATTTTTTTCTTTGGTCTTTATTAAGTTATTTACTCATCCTTATGGGTTTTGCCGTTTTGGTGGTTGATAAATTTCTTTCTGGGATTGGTTGGGATTCAATTGATGGGATGGAATTGGTTGGCACAAAATTGGGGTTGACTGCTGATTATCAATTGAATTGCTATTGTTCAAACCATGGCCAAAACCCAGACTGATCATCAATGACACAGAACATATTGCTCAAGCTTTTTTCTTTGACCATGTGGTCAATCCTCCTAGAGCATTGGACTTGATGATGGGTTTTGATGAAAGAGTTGCAGAAGGCCTTATCGTAGTAGCAGTAGATGAAGGAAAGAGGGATCTGCTTATAATTATTGGGTTTGATGAGAGGATAGAGGGCTATTAATAAATGGAGGAGTTCTTTCAAGTTGGATACTTGATTTCTGCAGATAGAGTTGTTTTCACTTCTATTGCTACAAGAACTCCGTCTCTTTTATATTCAGGTTGATAGATTATGCTGGTTCTCTATTTTTTGACTGCCATTATCTGCAAGACCCATACCAAAAATAAACATGGTCAAATTCCCTACTTTAGATATTCAAGAAGATTAACCCAGAATAAGAAGAACAAATCGAGGGGGAAGAAAGAGAGGCGTGAAGGAAGAGACGGACGAACAGAGAGACAAGAAAGATAGAAAAAGAAAGCTTGTGGACCGTTGGATTCATTATGTCCACATGTCACTACCTAGTCAAAAGCTTAGGCAGATTAGGAGGTTAGGAGAGGATCCTCTCCCGTCGGGGCCTGCCATGGGTGGGTGAGTCTTTCAGATGATCCATCTGGTCACCATGCACATACTGTTTAGAGCATTTTTAGCAGACTCTCTATTTTGGCTCCTTAGCTATTTTGGAGAACATGTTTAGCTTTTTATATATTTTAACAGCTGCACCAGACTCCTAAGTGGCTCTCCATTATAACTTTTAGCTATCTCGCTCCTAAATATAGAGAGCGAGATGAGGCTCTCTATAATTTATAACATTCATTTTGAGTTATTTTATGTAATTTTTAAATACATTTAAACTATTTAACCTTCCTTTAAAAAATAATATAAATTCAAAACTAGTTATCATAGAGAGCACTGATGCAGACGTATTTCTAAGAGCATCTTTAGCAGACTCTCTATTTTTGTTCCTTAGCTATTTTGAAGAGCATGTTTAGCTTTTTATATATTTTAACAAATGCACCAGACTCCTAAGAGCATCTTTAGCAGACTCTCTATTTTGGCTCCTTAGCTATTTTGGAGAGCATGTTTAGCTTTTTATCTATTTTAGCAACTGCACCAGATTCCTAAGTGACTCTCTATTATAACTTTTAGCTATCTCGCTCCTAAATATAGAGAGCGGAACGAGGCTCTCTATAATTTAAAACATTCATTTTAAGTTATTTTATGTAATTTATAAATACATTTAAACTATTTAATCTTCATTTAAAAAATAATATAAATTCAAAACTAGCTAAAATAGAAAGCATTGATGTAGACGTAATTCTAAAGTGGCTAGCTAAAATAACTTTTTAGCTACTTTAGCTAAAATTTGACTCAAAAATGGCTAGCATTGCTAAAGATGCTCTAAGTGGCTCTCCATTATAACTTTTAGCTATCTCGCTTCTAAATATAGAGAGCTAGCGAGATGAGGCTCTCTATAATTTATAACATTCCTTTTGAGTTATTTTATGTAAATTTTAAATACATTTAAACTATTTAACCTTCCTTTAAAAAATTATATAAATTCAAAACTAGCTATATATAATAGAGAGCACTGATGTAGACGTATTTCTAAAATGGCTAGCCAAAATGACTTTTTAGCTACTTTGGCTAAAATTTGACTAAAAAATGACTAGCATTGCTAAATATGCTCTAAAGTGGCTCGCCAAAATAACTTTTTAGCTACTTTGGCTAAAATTTGACTCAAAAATGGCTAGCATTGCTAAATATGCTCTAAAGTGGCTCGCCAAAATAACTTTTTAGCTACTTTGGCTAAAATTTGACTCAAAAATGGCTAGCATTGCTAAAGATGCTCTTAGCTTGGTACGTATAGGACTGATATGAATGAGTACTGTATTCTTTTTGGAAAATGGCCACTACTAATAGTTTGGACTTTGGATCAAACCTAAAGAGGAATAGTATTTAACCTCAAATTCAGGAAATTAATTTGGAATCAATGGTGACATTAGTTGAATTATGAGTACCGACAGCAAGTAGTTTCTTAATTAACTGGTGGTTTGGTGTACTGCTCAGCTTTCCAGCCCAATAAATTATCAAATAAGTTGCTTTTGATCTGCTGTCCATGTGTGTGATAGATCACGAAACTTCAAATTAATGAAATTGGGAGTCTAGGTCTGTGGCTTGTGTTAAAGTAATTATTTACATTGAAAGGCTTAGTACATGATTATTAATCTTTAATGATCTTATGCAGATTCATAATGACATGATTGCATGCACTTTCTTAGTGGATCGGTCTGTACTTTAAGTAGAAAGGAACCTATGTGATCATCAATAATAATCTTTAACAACCTTTTCGTTATCTAATCAAATCTGAATCATCAAGTATATCATCTTTAATCGAAATATTACAACCTTTTCCTTTAGTTAGAACATCGATCGCTATCTAATTATTGTGTAGAGGCGAGATTCTTGGATTTGTTAGGATCGAGGTGATGGGATAAAGTAGCCTGTGGATTCATTCAACTTCTTGATAACGAAGCTCCAAGGTTTATATGTTCAGTTCTTTTGATTAATCACACTCTTCACTTTCTTCTTAGAGATTGTTGGGTCGTCTATTGCTTTGTTCACTTATAAAGAAGTTACGCGGATCATCCTAAGGCCTTAATATAAACAAGTCTCCTAAAATTATTCTTGAAATACTTATAACCCTAAATGCTTCCTTGTATTGCCATCATTGTACGTTCCTAGCTGCCCAGGTCAAGATCGATCCATTTTAGTTCAAACAAGCAGCTGCACGAGACTTAGAAATTATATACAGTTTCTATTATTGTTCTACATATACGGACTCACGTCTATGCAAGCGAGGTTAACGATAATGTCTCTTTAAGTGAGGCTAAGCATACCGAAAGATATCATGTGTTTCTCCAACTCATGCGAACCAGCCTTGAAATTATCTCTTAGAAAAACAATTGTCCAAAATCTTGTGTTCTTATTTTTTTATCAAATCTTTTCACTCCTAAAATCATAATTTTCAAACAATTCTCAAACTAACAATACGAAAAAAAAATATTTACTTAATGTTTTCTTTACTATTTCCTAAAGTCAAAAAATCAAAATAATCATTAATATTTTTTAGAATTGTCACTCGAAAGCCAATCTTAAAAAATCATGTTTTATGATTGTTAGTTTGATTGTCATAATCAATCCCAAGCAATTATATATACTATATTTTGAATATATTCCCAGTTTCCCACTTCTATGTGGGAACTCTGAACTAGAAAATCTCACTCATTTTTCCATCATAGGGGAACAATAACAAGTAGTACCGTCCCTACTACCCTTTGCCAGTTTGCCATATATAAACCTTCCGAGCCAGCTTCCGAAGTCAATTAGTCACTGGCAAGGGCTGCAATGATAAAACGTGTTTCGATTTCGGACACATATATAGTAGAGATAGCTGAATACATAGCCTCCACTTGGGACCCTGAGATGGAGTCGATCATTCCAAGCTATTTCGAGCAAATAATGGCAGCTTGGACATGAACTCGGGTTTTGGGCACCTAATGGATAAGAGTACAGTTTTTTTTTTCCCTTTCTTTCTTGCAGATATTTTTATTTTTCCTTTTATAAAAACTACCTTTCTTGTTTGGTATACAGTTTAAAAAGGGAAAGAAAAAAAATCATCTTGAACATTGCGAAAGAGCAGTCTAAAAGGGAGAAGTGTCTATATGTCAATGGTGGCACAGTGCTATAACACTTTTTTTTTTTTTTTCTTTTAAAGTGTAATAGCACTATCCCACCATTGACATATTTTACCTACAGCTTAATTAGTCATTGTCATACTGGACGTATGAAAATGTTAATTTCCTAAAACTCCTTGGTTCAACCAAGGTATGACTTGAAGCTTGAGGCACCACTTTGCGTCAACTCCCGAGGTTGCTTATTAGTTTTACTCAAGTCAAGCTTCTGAGGTTGCTAACTTGCTATTATATTAAAGACATTTTAATTTAGAATTTTTATTATGAGATGGGGCTAGACTTTTTGCAGCATACCCGTTTATTCCTAGACTTTGAAAAATAATCACCTAGCTAGCTAGCTACCCAAATTCTAAAAAATAATCATTCGATGTCTCCATCTCTATTCCGTCAAATCTCCATTAACTGTTGCACATATTGCGCATCATATGTACAATTGTCTTTTCACTTCAATTATGCAATTCTGCAACAACTCTTGGACAGTTCAACATTTTAGACAATGGATTCAACAAAGTAAGACCAGTACTATAATGTTTCAGTATTCTTTAAAAAGTCTTCGATATCAATTTATACATGCATTTTCTTTTTTCACAATACTTCCGGTCAGCAAATAAATATCAAACATCAAAAGCATTGGCAGTACATATATAGTCTTTTCAAACATTAAGTAACGACAACGCAGTTATCGTCAATTAATAACGATTAACGAGTTAACGACTATAGACTTAGCCAACAATCTTCTTACATAACCTCCATTTTAATTATAATTCTTCACAGATAACCTTATATTAATACCTATATGTTTTCCTTGTCTCCTGGAGCCCAATAGAACAAGATTGAAACCAGTAATTCTTTACATTAGTTAGTGAATTTCAAGAAGAGTTGTTTGTACGTATCCAGTATCAATAGCAAGTTATATTTTTGTCGCATCTTCTATGAAGCACTTGTTTTGGAATACTAGCTTGATTCTTTAACCTACTTAACACACTACATTATGGTTAAAATCTCACCTTTACTTGTTTCAGTCATAGACTCATAGTAAAGTTTTAACAATAGTCCATTGTATTATTCATATTAATTTCCTCCATTATCTTAATTAGCTAAAGTAAGTCAAGGAGTTGTTAAAATAGAAACAATGGACTGCTTTTGTATTTATAGATTTATACAAGAGAAAATAACTTGACCGTTCTTTTTTGGGTTCGATCCAGTCTTTTTTGGTGTCGATCGTGGGTTTGATTGTTGGTTATGATAGCGGCGTTTGACGACAGCGAGTCTTCGGTTGGAGTCGAGGTCGCGAGGCAGGTGGCAGGCCGGATTTGCTTGGATCCATGATCGTTGTCCGGTTGAACGCCGGAGGACTTGCGCGGATCGTGGTCGAAGAGAAATCAAGGTCAACAGGCAGATCAGAGGATTTCCCACCCAGATTTGTCTAGGTTTGGTGGTTCGCTGGACGACAGATGGTGTGGTGGAAAGGCCGACCGCCGGAGCTGATGCCGGCGGTGATGGCCAGGCAAGGGATTTGGGCTTCTGGTTCTATAGCTTGGGTTTGGGCTTGGGTGTTTAGGCCTAGGCTCAAATCGAGTCAGCAAATTTTAAAGACAAGCAAGAAGACCAACCTGTTGCCGAGGTTGTTAGCTGCTATATTCTAGTTCTTTTGCTATTAGACATTTGGTTGCAAGTCTTTTTTAGGTAGGGATAATCTCTATGAGCTTTTCTAAGATGATTCTAGTTGTTATTTGTACCACAATTGTGTGCCGGCAAATTAGACTAGATGAATGATTTTTCCTTAGAAAGCGAGGTTGTTCTTGCTTAGCTAGGCTTGCTTCATGCGAGCGTCTCATAGACTTTAATGAGTTTAGTTTGGCTTAGATAAGTTGTCTGGTTTTTTTGCCAGATTGTTTGTATAAGTGCTTGTTAGACTCTGGCCTGTTTTATGGCTTGATTATCTAATGAAATCAACTCTTCAAAAAAAAAAAAAAAGGTGGTTCTAGTAATCTAGTTGGACACTTGAACCTCCTATACTTAGTACACCTCTAATTTACTTTTTAGAATACTTGAAAATCTAAGTAGACCTTCTTATTTTTACCAAAACACCCTTGAATATGAGATACAATAATCTGTTACTCTACTTTTTATCTCTATCTTCAACCACGAGAAGAAGAATGAATCAAAATCACATGATATTGCTCTCTTATGAGTATGTCTCTCCTCTACCAAAATTAATCAGAGGGTTGGTTCTTGATCTTGATATGTTGCTAGAATCCCTTTGAATTTGCTAAAAGAAGGATTTCAAGGGTTTTGGGTTGGAAGATTGAGTAATAACTATATCATAATATTCAATTAATTTAGTTTAAGAAAATTCGAAATAAGATTGTTTTGAATTTATTTTTGTATTAAATGATGGGTCATGTATAGAAATTATTATTTTTACTTAATTGTTTTATGTAAATTATAAAACTATATAGCAATATAAGGAAATTCCGGAAAAAGAAAAAAAAACAATTTAATTGAATGTTATATTTGGGGAGGTAAGAGGAGTAATGTTTTTTTTTTCATTTTTCTCACTTTGTCCTTATTTGTCTTTTCATATGACTTGACAGAGTCAATTAATAATTGAAAAAAGTTGGAGGTCCAAATATCAAATTTAGAGATCCAACTAAAACTACCAAAAAATAAAATAAAATAACTAGACATATTAGGACTGAGTCACAAAAATATTACATGGAACACGTTACTCATGCAAATAGCACGTAATATTCATAATACAAGTTTTGATGTCAAACAACGATTCAACAAATGTGAATGATTTCATGTTAAACGCTGAATCAGCTTCATAATACAAGTTTAATTATCCATATAAAATTGGAGGCTCCCAATCTAAAGGTTTTAAGTCACAATGCAAATTATCTTTGAAGTATGTCAATTAGTAAAGCAATTTCAGAAAATGTCTTCAAATTATTAGTTTTTAGGGTTAATTACATATTGTTTGGACCCAAAATGAACATTTTGGCCTGACAAGGCACGTCTTGGAGAAATTGAGCCAATATCAGTGGCTCAAGCTATATATTGTCGACAAGTTCGAAATATATATTTAGAGGCTAAATAAAGCCTACTATGGAAGTATGACAAGTCAACTTTAGCATATTTTCCTACTTCGGCTAGGAAAAACCGAGCTAGACAAGGAAGGAGGGGTGGCAGACTAACCAAATGAAATCTAAATGTGCTGAAACTTTCCAGATCCATTCTAGACAGCCCAAGGATCATTTCTTATGAAGAGTGCAAGAGCTTTTTTTGAGTGGAAGGCCTTCAAACAATCAGCCCAATTTTCTACAGAAGCAAAACTGGAAAACTGGATCTATAAGAGGTCCAGCAGCATTTTCGGCCCAACCACATGGAATAAAAATCTGAAACTTTGTCAGGATGATCTAAACACATAGTGGAACATTTCATATGAAGAAGTCGAAGGCATATAATGAAGTCTTGTTGGAGAAATAATTGAAGGAATAAAGGGGCAGAAACTGACCTAAAACCAGCTCAATATTCACATGTTCATGTTTCCTACCCACATGAAGAAAGCTAGATGCTTTTCTCTTTTTCCTTGGATATATTTTTCTTCTACAATCTCTTTAATAGATCATCACCACTTCCATGTTGCTGCACCTTCATGCTTTGCTTTCATTTCATCTTTTCTCTATCTTTTCCATATTTTACAAGTGAACTTAGATCTACTTTCATTATTTTTCTTCCACTCATCATTTCACTCTTCTTTTTCTTCCCTATATAAACATCTTCTCCTCTCATTCTAATTTACACATTCACAATACAACAACATCTCTAAGATGATCTAAGTTCTCTCTAGAGCAAACCTCTCTAAGAGCAACTCCTCTCCCTCTCTTTCTCTTTCTCTTACCGGTGATCACACTCCTAGTCCTAGTCTTCTCGGAAGCCGACTTTCAGTGCCACCAAACCCTCTGTCAAAGTGCTTCCGTCCTAGTCTCCTTGGGAGCCAATGGTAGTGTCGCGACCACAACGGTTACAGAACCAGCCAAGCAAGGGTAACGCCCTAGCAACCCAGCCAAGCTAAAGTCACGCTTTAGCAAGTTCTCCTCACTTCCCGGTGGTTCTCGCTCTGCTCGATCTACAACATCGAGTATCGATTTGGTGATTTTCAAGAAGCTCAGCAAAAGTCCTCGCCACGAGGCACAAAGAATCCCACGACGAGGTTGGTGCTCTCCTCGTCCACAATCGCTTGATAGAAGTCAGGTCAAGGGACATCCCCGACGACCGCACCCGAACGGTGCTGGCACGCCCGCGCAGAAAAGAGACTGTTGACCAGCTGCAACAAAATTGGAGCCAAACATTTTGGCACGCCCAGTGGGACAAGGTTAGAATTTTTTTTCTCTTGAAGACATTCAACCACCGGGCTTCCAAACAAACATTTTGGCACGCCCAGTGGGACAAGGTTAGAATTTTTTTTTTTTTTCTCTTGAAGACATTCAACCACCGGGCTTCAAAACAAACATTTTGGCACGCCCAGTGGGACTATACTAGAGTCTTTTTTCGTCATCATTGAGATGCCAGGGGAAAATCTTTACCAAAAGAAATTCCTAAAGTGAATTGATGGACAATGTTGCCACCATTGGCGATACCGCCATTAATGATGAGTTTATGCCTATTCCCATCCCAGAGGGGGCAAGCATTGATGAACAGCTCGCGATCATCATGGCCAACATCGAGAGGAATAAAGAAAAGCAAGCCAGGGACATGGCCATTTTGATCGCAAAAACAAAGCAGAGGTTTCGCGATTGGGACCTAGAAATTGAGCAGAACGCTCGAGAAGAGGTCATTTATGAGGCTGATTTGCCTATAGGTGGCAATCAACCTAATGGCCTCACTGGTGAATCACAGCCTTACATAGAGGCTACTTATGGAGAACGTCATCAACAAGATTGTTCTTCAGACAAGAAAATTGTCTCTGAACAAATATCTGATGTCTCCACTGATCAAGCTAAATATGTGGCTACTGATCAGATGCATGGGGGGCAAGATATGACCCATGATCATCCCTTTGATCAAGAGAAGTTGGCAACAGTTGGCGACAAAGCCGATCTTGGGACACCGTCATCTCCCAAATTGCAATTGAAGATCATGCCTCGTCAACCAACAAAGATACTTGGGGGGCAAGATTACCCCTCTCTCGAGCCAAATTCCTCCAAATTCTTCAAGGAGAAGTATCTTTGTTCTTTTCCTACAAGCTCTCACAGGAGGGATTTTTACCCTACAAATTTTGATACATCGGAGCTTGGAATGAAGCATAGATGGCCTCCCCCGTGGTCTCCTAGAGGTTAGCCAAACATGGTGATGCTAGCTTCTTTCTTTCTTTGCTTTTAATTTTCTGTTAATTTTTTCGTTTCTAGTTTTCTTTTCGTTAAAATATATATATAAAACGTTGAATTTGGTAAGAGGTTGTGAATCATAACGGAATAGGTGAAGTCTCTTTTGTTAATATTGGCCTAAACTCCTTATTGGTGCCTAGTTCAGGTCCCTTAAGGTTAAGGGCGGCTTTTATTAACACTTGTTGAACTGTCTTCACACTTATGACCTTTCACATCTTAGTAAGTATAGGCTATGTGAAATGGTGTCTAGAAAGGGGACAACGTTCATGACAGGTTCTTGAATCCAGAAGTGCGTGCAAATGGGCCTAAACCACTATGTGGGAGTAGCTCATGCCAAAATGGATTCTGCCTCTCTTGTTCGCCCTCCCCCACCTGGCCATTTCAGTAAGGTTGCCCAAAGGATTTGACAGAAAATTTGTGTCTAGGCGACTATACTTGGGCCGCATGTCTAAACCTTGATTCACATTGTCTTATTAAATTCAGCTACTTATTAAATATATATATATATATATATATATATATATATATATATATATATATATATATATATATAAAATAAAAAATAAAAATTGGCAAATTTCGTTAACTTTGTTTTAGGTTTTATATTCATATTTCAGTTTTTGTTTATCTTTTTTCTTTATTTCGTTGGTTGTTTGTTTATTATTAGAGTCAAAATGAATTTTGGGTAAATATCTTCTTCATCATAGGGCGCATCCAATGGGATGTGAGGTCTAGTTTGGATACGAGAAGTGCTGACAAAGGGTCTCGTCCCCTGTCAATCAATCGTTCCTCTCTTCACCTGGTCATGTTCCAAAGGAGTTACCGAAAGGAGAAGAGAAATATCCCTAAGTCCAAAACGTTTTTTCTTGTATGTTGCGTGTTGTTCTTGTTTTTATTTTGAGTCTTAGGATGCCATTTCAACTGTCTATGATGAGTTTATAATCTCCAGAATTATGGCTAAAATATTAAAAAAAAAATAATAATAATAAATAAATAAATAAATAAAAAACATAAAAAAGTCATAAATACAACTCTTAGGGGGCAAATTCTAAGTGTTCCTACACTCGCAAAGCTACTAAGCCGAGTCAGCGGCTCCAGAAACTTTTTCCAGCTTTGCCCTCACAGGAAAGGCTGAGCTCAAGGGAAATGTGAGAGCCACCACCGTGACCGCCACCTCCATCGGAAGTAGTCTTCATGTTGCCAAAGATGTCCTCACCATGCATGGGGAACAGAGGAAGGGTTTCAATCTCCATGTTCATAGATCCATAACCACCATAGTTCCCCATCTGCCCGTTAAAAGCAATCACACCAGTTGAAGAAGCAGAAGCAGATGCAGAAGATTCGAAGTTAATATACTGATCCTCAGGTTTCCAATTGGTACCATTGCCATCACCAACAAGCCCTGATCTTTGCATGGGCACATGAACATCCGAAGTGGATCTCTTCTTCCGCTTCTCCCGAGCCCTTTGGTTCACGAACCAAAAATAGACGTTCTTGAACTCGATCTTGCCGTACCATTTCAGCTGGAGACAGATCCTCTGAATCTGCTCTATAGTTGGGGACCTAACTCCCTTATTGTAGAAAAGCTCCTTGAGGATTCTTATCTGATCTGTAGTGGGATTCCACCTGTTCCGCCCCCGCAGCATGTTAGCACTATTCCCGGCTGCTTTGTTGCTTCCTCCATCCTCGGTTGGTTGCTGGGTTTGTGGTTCCATTGGTGAAGGGTTGAGAGAATGCGAGAATTGAAGAATGGTGATGACAAGTAATTAAGAAAGATTGCTATTAGAATTATTGGGAAGGACTGAAGATCTGTGAGAGAAGGACTGAAATTGACAGAGAGATGTTCGTAAAAAAGGAAGGGTATTGTTGAGGATCTGAAACTCAGAGGAAGGTTTTTTTTTTTTTGGCGTGAACGTTCCCATCCCCATAATGCACCTATTTATAGGAACAGGGCATGCAAATCTCCACCCTTGGACGGACAGTCACGGAAAAGCATTTCCACCTGCTGGACAGTCAAAGAGGAGTCAAATCGATGTCAGTAAATCGAGATTAGTGATTCCAAATCTCGGGAAAAAAGGGACTAGCAGCATGTGAGGAGCGGTTTTTGAGGAGTTAGCTATTATTAAAGGATTAATAGCATGTGGGGAAACGGAACGGTTTTCGAGGAGGTAACTGTTCTTTTCACGAGATTATTTTTCACGACTGTTGTTTTTCAACGAGTGATTAATGCCTTAAATCTTGGAAAAGAAGGAGTTATTGGCGCTAAGAGTTTTGAGTTGGGAGCCAGCAAGTGGATCCAA
Source organism: Rosa rugosa (assembly GCF_958449725.1). NCBI lineage: Eukaryota > Viridiplantae > Streptophyta > Magnoliopsida > Rosales > Rosaceae > Rosa > Rosa rugosa. Next base: position 61,646,121 of record NC_084821.1, on the reverse strand, counting down.
AAGATACATATTTTCTCAAAACCCTCGCCGCGAGTCTCTTTTTGACGCGGAACATATTTTAAAAGTTCATATTATTTTCAATATACAACTATAGGGGCCTATATTTGGGGCTTTGTGAGACACAATTATTGACTTCTCACGGATATTTGGATATCAGGATAAGAAAATATTATTATATTCATAAAGTGGCTTTGCGGCCAAAAGCAGTACATTCATTACAAAGCCAAAAGTGGCTAGAATACAAAACATGAATCTTCGGATATCTTCTGAATCTTTTCTCAAGTGGAAACAGCTATGGAATCCAACGTCGGGTTGAGCCGCGCCATTATCTCAAGGAGGGGCAGACTTCAGGGAAGGAAAAAGAGGATTAACGGAGCCCCCGCGCCCCCTTTACATGGAAGCGGTAGAGGAATACAACATAAGCTTGGCCAACACCATTATTCATGAGCAGGGGAGACTCCAGTGAAAGAAAATGGAGCCTCCAAGCCCCCTCAATTGGAAGCAGCTATGGAATCCAACGCCGGGTTGAGCCGCGCCATTATCTCCTGGAGGGGCAGAGAGTGAAGGAACCAAATATCAGCTTGAGTCTCTGCACCCCCTCTAGCCTTGGTAACCACCATTAGCTGGACGTGAAGTACAGGAACAACCATTCTGTAGCTTGAACCCATTCCTTCAAAGAGTCCATCCCTTCTCATCCCTCCAAGATTCTATCAAGAAGAGAAAGGGGGAGAAGGAGGTGAGAACCAAAGCCCCTTCCATCTGGAGGGCACAACACGGGCCAGGTCCAGAAGGAAGGAAACAGAGGAGGAAAGACGAACCTCAGAGTGGCCGTCCTCCCTTTCTCCGTTTCGCTCCGTGTGTAGGATTATGACAAAGATGATCTCGCATGATCGTGGATCCCACACTCGGAGCCCCCTCGCGTTTCTAAACCAATCTGAAGCCTGGCATTTTTGTTGCAGAACTCTAGAAGGACGAAACAAGGGGTTGCCTAAGATTACGCCATGAGGCCTAACCCAGGCTTAAGATTACGCCATAAAGCCTAAAATTTAGAGGCTAAAGGTCATTTCATGAGGGGAAGATTTGTGAAGAAGGAGAAAAAGAAGCAAGGATTGAAAGGCCATTTCTCGAATATTTCAGAAAAGTTGTTGTGAGTATTCCCTTCCTGAAATACAACTATTTATAGGGACTTCAGGCAAATCCCCACCCTTGGATGAAGCTCTATTTCAAAACCGATGTCAATAAATCGAGATTAGTGATTCCAAATCTCGGGAAAAAAGGGATTAGCAGCATGTGAGGAGCGGTTTTTGAGGAGTTAGCTATTATTAGAGGATTAATAGCATGTGGGGTTTTCGAGGAGGTAACTTTTCTTTTCACAAGATTATTTTTTCACGACTGTTGTTTTTCAACGAGTGATTAATGCCTTAAATCTCGGAAAAGAAGGGATTAACAGTATGTGAGGAGACCGAACGGTTTTCGAGGAGGTAACTGCTCTTTTCACAAGATTGTTTTTTCACGACTGTTGTTTTTCAACGAGTGATTAATGCCTTAAATCCCGGAAAAGAAGGGATTAACAGTATGTGAGGAGACCGAACGGTTTTCGAGGGGACCTACAGAGATTGGCCCGCAAAGCTCAATTTCAAGCAAAGTTCCTCCACGCGGAGTTTCGCCGCAATAGCACTTGCTTCGGCCTGAGTGGCCCGTTCTTTGAGATGGGCCAGGTTGCGGCCCATTTCTTCAGAAGCAGCCAGAGGTTCATCGAGTTGGGCTTCTTCTGTAGCAATCGCGTTTTCAACAAAGGCTAAACCGGTATGGAGGTCCTCGATCCGAAGTTTGAAGTCGGACCTTTGGATTTGTAGTTCCCGCAGGCGGTTGGTTCGCTCATTTAAAATACCGTGAGAGATGCCCATTTCTCGAGAGAGGCTATTCAAAGCCTCTCGAGTATCGTGAGCCTGGGCATTCGCGGCCGGTTGACGTTGGCGGGCCTCACCAAGTTCATTCAGCAGATCGTCAATGGCACTAAATTAATGCAGGGTCAATGCATTCTCCTGGCAAAGATACCTTAGGGCTTCCAAGACTCGCGAGAGGATGTCAGTCTCCAATACCTGAGGACCCAGATGTTCGCGAAGCACCATCTTAGCCTCATCCACAGTAGAAAGAGGAGTTACCTCCAACACCCTCATCAATCTCTCGAATCTGGTAGGAGGAGGAGGCGGCGGAAGTGCCACAGGATCACGAACCACCAATGCAAAAGGGTGGACAGCTTCCTCAGTTTCTTCATCTTCAACAGGTTGGTCTGTCCCTTCAACTGCAGGAGAATCTGGAAACTCAACTTGCGGCTCACCATGGGCAAGTGGAGCAGATTCAAGCACAGGGCCCTCGGCTTCGACGGTTGTCTCATTTATTCGCAAGACTTGGGGGGCACCACCACCGTCAGTATCATTTTCCATCTCTTGGGCGACTGTCCGGCCGATAGGACCCTCAGCGTTTGTAGCCACCTCCTCGGTACAAACAGAATCCTGGTTAGATTCAGAAATGTCAGAGAGCGGGGTTGGATCCAAAGGGAAATGGAAAGTATTGGCCAAACAGTGGCTTACCTCTCGAGCTGTCGGGTCAATATCTGGTACGTGGTCACCAAGAGGAAGAGGCCCCGCCTCATTCACCTCTTGAACTTCTAGTGCCGCGAGAATCTCTGTCGTCATCATTTCCTCATAAGCGGCAGAAGTCTCAGAGTGGCTTTCCACGCTTTCATCCTCCGAGGAGTCGTCATCGGAAATCGTTATTAGAATGGTAGGACCTTGCAGATGCTCTGTAGATGTGGGAGACGGAAGAGGCGCCACGGGGTTAGTTGATGCTTGAACTAGCGAGAGAGTTGGTTCTTCTGCAGTGGCTGAGGGTCCAGCCTCGCTCAGGCGAGAGGGATTAGTGGTCCTTTGACGGAACTGTCAAAAGATACACAGTGAAGATCCTGCCCAGATTCTAAAATTTAAAAAGGATAAGACAGGGCCAGAGCTTACCAGCCGCATTGACAGAGGTTCGTCATCTTCAAAACTCTCTTCGACGAATTGAGCTCGATCGCGTTTGCAAGTATGAGCAGCAATTACCTGCACAGAAGAGGAATCACAACTCAGAAAATAGAAGGGGTCTGGAAAACCAAATGTGCAAAGTCAGAATTAGTCTGGGGCAGTTTACCTCAACAAGGCTCACATCGTTATCATCAGAGGACTCCCCTTCAGGAGGCTCCTCGGATACTGCCTTCTGTTTCCCGGCCTGAGTAGAGGCTGCCCTGCTCCGGTTGGTACGCTAGAAATAAAACAAATGTACTTAGCAATAAGGATTGATACTCAAGCCAAGGAAAAGAAATGGTGAGGGAAGTTGGAAACTTACTGATGCCCATTGTTCACGAATCTGTATTCCCGGTTGTGCTTGCCGCGAGGGCCTTTGTGGCTGCGAGGGCGGAACAGGTTGATGTTGCGGAGGAGCAGGAACAGGAGGCGGAGCCTCGCCAGCATAATATTGTTCAAGGATGTCGCTGTCCACGGCAAAGGGATGTTCCAAGTCGCGGAAAAGGATGGCGAAAAGGTCATAGTTATTCATGCCCCAACAGTTCACTGACACTTCTTTCCACCAATCAGCATAGTCATCATCAACATCGTTGAGGGGGTATAGCGCTCTGACCCAAGGGGGAATCACTATCAAAGTAAACTGACTCTGAAAGGGAGCAGACCCAGGCGGAGCTGATCTCCGCCAAGAGGTGTAGTAATTGGCAGAATCAACCAGAGGCCAGGGTACCAACTAGGCCAACCCAAATTGACGAGCAAAGTGATTGGGTGCATAAAGTTCGTAACTTAGTTCATCCGTGGCCAATTGAATGTCAGAGCAAGAAATAGTGCGGCGAAACATCATCATAGCTTCTTCGCGATGACCCGGGCGAGGAAGAAACCCATTTGCCAATATCGCGGGGAATCTTCTATTTACCACCAACTTTACATCCGGCATCTCATCCAGAAGATACAAAAACGAGAAACACTCGCAAAATGCCGGAGATTCATACCTTCCCTCGCGGCAGAGCCACCGGCCCAACAGAACGTCATTTGGAGGCACTGCTGGCACGTTTGGTCGGCGAAAATGGGGGAAATAAGTCTGGAGCCAGAAATCCAGAATCCAGAAGGGGCCTGAGGATTGGACTTCGAATGGATGCATAGCGACTTGATAAAGGGCTCGATAAAGCGAACCCAGAACCGGTTGACCAAGGCCAACGACTGTGCCATTATAAAGAGCAGTGGCCAAAGAGGACCAAGTGCCAGTTGGTTTACCAGCAGAAGTACAAAAAATAAACTTACAGAGCCACCACTCGAGGAAGGCAATTCCCCCGGTTTCGTCATGATGTCCGCAGTAGTAATTTCGCCAAGACGGGAAAGATCTGCTATGAATGCTGCGACCAGTCTGAGTCATCTGCAGCGGGAATTTCTCGTCATCAAATTGGCCTTGAACATACGGTGCCGCGTGGATGGGTAGGCCCGTGATAGCGAGAATATCCAATAAGGAAATACTCATCTGCCCAAAGCGGAAATCAAAAGTGTTGCTGGCGGTGTTCCATAAGCAAAATGCCGCGGCGAGAGGAGCGCGATTAAGGCCGCCGGGAATTTGAAGACACAAGTCAATAGCATCCGCAATGCCTACTGCGCGCCAGCGAGCCAAATCTCGGGCACGAACCTCATTGTACCAGGCTACATCAGGAGGTTGGATTGAGGGCCAGAAACCAATTTTGACTCTATGATGTTTCTGGCCCCAACCTCCAAGATCGGCAGGAGACCGGAGAAGAGCCGGGATGGGACGGCGGATGGGAAGCGCATAATAAGCCATAGCATCATCTGGCAAACGATCGCGAGGTGTGGGACCCAGACTCGCTTGACTATCGCCGCCACCAAAGCCCATCAGTCGACTTTTCTCCTCTCCGGTCTGACTTCTACATCGAACACTCATGTTAGTCCGCCAGGTGAATGCGGCTTTCTCAGTTATTTCATCTGCCTGATCGATAACGAATGGTTTCTTGGATGCCATTTCTGGGTTGTGAGGAACACTTCTCCATTACACTTTGATTTATAGCTCAGATATTACTGGAGATTAATTTATTAGCTGGGCCAGTGAGTGGCCCTAGTTGATAATTAATGAGTCATTATTCCATCTTGAGAATCGCATCTAAGGCGACAGCGGAGATACTTCTCCATTACACTTCGATTTATAGCTCAGATATTACTGGAGATTAATTTATTAGCTGGGCCAGTGAGTGGCCCTAGTTGATAATTAATGAGTCATTATTCCATCTTGAGAATCGCATCTAAGGGGACAGCGGAGATACTTCTCCATTACACTTTGATTTATAGCTCAGATCTTTTTCCACCTTTTCCTACCACTGCGGGGCCAGCATAGTGGCCTGATGTTTTTTAAATAAAACATGATTAAAACCGATGCGGTTTTAGATGCTAAAGTTGCAGCTCTTATGGTGGTTTCACTTGATCACACGTCATGATGTCGATAACCATGATCCAATCATCCTCTTCGGCATAAGACTCGCGAAGGATTAAATGACAGCAAACAGTTTGCTATTCTGGATCTTATTTCGCCAAGTACTATAGGCCTTGATCTAGCCAAGAAAGCGGCTTCAACACCTGCATTTGAGAAAATCAACAGAGAGCCAGCGAACAAGGCAGATATATGTTGCTATACACATGGCGAAGCTACCACCAAGGAAGAGAAGGATCCTCATTCGCAATCAAAAGCAGTTTTCTTCGCATGGGGGGCACGCTAAAGTTCTGATCTCCTACAACCTGCCCAAGTTTGGCCAGATCCATGGGGGGCAATAAAGTTGGCAAAGGAAGCGTCAGTTCATGACAAAGGCAATCCAGATTGTGGCATGCAAGCTTTATGGCCTATTTAGAGGCCTATATGGAATCAGTCAAGTATTATCAGTCAAGCCAATACAAGTGGCTTTGGAGCAACGACATTATAAGAGCAGTGCTGATTCAAGACCTCTTCAGTCAAGACGAAGACCCTTTGACTTCGAGGTCTGGGGGGCAATGTTTGGACCCAAAATGAACATTTTGGCCTGACAAGGCACGTCTTGGAGAAATTGAGCCAATATCAGTGGCTCAAGCTATATATTGTCGACAAGTTCGAAATATATATTTAGAGGCTAAATAAAGCCTACTATGGAAGTATGACAAGTCAACTTTAGCATATTTTCCTACTTCGGCTAGGAAAAACCGAGCTAGACAAGGAAGGAGGGGTGGCAGACTAACCAAATGAAATAGAAATGTGCTGAAACTTTCCAGATCCATTCTAGACAGCCCAATGATCATTTCTTATGAAGAGTACAAGAGCTTTTTTTGAGTGGAAGGCCTTCAAACAATCAGCCCAATTTTCTACAGAAGCAAAACTGGAAAACTGGACCTGTAAGAGGTCCAGCAGCATTTTAGGCCCAACCACATGGAATAAAAATCTGAAACTTTGTCAGGATGATCTACACTCATAGTGGAACATTTCATATGAAGAAGTCGAAGGCATATAATGACGTCTTGTTGGAGAAATAATTGAAGGAATAAAGGGGCAGAAACTGACCTAAAACCAGCTCAATATTCACATGTTCATGTTTCCTACCCACATGAAGAAAGCTAGATGCTTTTCTCTTTTTCCTTGGATATATTTTTCTTCTACAATCTCTTTAATAGATCATCACCACTTCCATGTTGCTGCACCTTCATGCTTTGCTTTCATTTCATCTTTTCTCTATCTTTTCCATATTTTACAAGTGAACTTAGATCTATTTTCATTATTTTTCTTCCACTCATCATTTCACTCTTCTTTTTCTTCCCTATATAAACACCTTCTCCTCTCATTCTAATTTACACATTCACAATACAACAACATCTCTAAGATGATCTAAGTTCTCTCTAGAGCAAACCTCTCTAAGAGCAACTCCTCTCCCTCTCTTTCTCTTTCTCTTACCGGTGATCACACTCCTAGTCCTAGTCTTCTCGGAAGCCGACTTTCAGTGCCACCAAACCCTCTGTCAACGTGCTTCGGTCCTAGTCTCCTTGGGAGCCGACGGTAGTGTCGCGACCACAACGGTTACAGAACCAGCCAAGCAAGGGTAACGCCCTAGCAACCCAGCCAAGCTAAAGTCACGCTTTAGCAAGTTCTCCTCACTTCCCGGTGGTTCTCGCTCTGCTCGATCTACAACATCGAGTATCGATTTGGTGATTTTCAAGAAGCTCAGCAAAAGTCCTCGCCACGAGGCACAAAGAATCCCACGACGAGGTTGGTGCTCTCCTCGTCCACAATCGCTTGATAGAAGTCAGGTCAAGGGACATCCCCGACGACCGCACCCGAACGGTGCTGGCACGCCCGCGCAGAAAAGAGACTGTTGACCAGCTGCAACAAAATTGGAGCCAAACACATATAAGTGCATCTTTGAATGTTTTTTTAGCTATAAGGTCACAAACTAATTTTTTCCCTCATAAGGCCACTAGATTAAAAATAGTGTTATATTTTGGATATAAAAACCAACATATTTACATAAATGCCACTAGAGTAAAAAGTCAACAACCATTCTCTCTCTTCTCTCTGGTTGGTCTCCGGTCAACTCCGGCCGACCTCCGGCGGGTCTCCGGCCGATCTCCGGCCAACTTCCAGGGACTACAAAAGCTACTGTCACTAACACCAAAAGCTACTGTCGCTAGCAACAAAAGCTACTCTTGTGAGATTTCCGGCAATCTCCGGCGATGTCACAAAAGCTACTATCACTAATAATAAAAGCTACTGTTACTAGCAACAAAAGCTACGCTGGTGAGATTTCCTGCGAGGTCACAAAAGCTACTATCACTAGCAATAAAAGCTACTGTTACTAGCAACAAAAGCTACGTTGGTGAGATTTCCGGCGAGGTCACAAAAGCTACTATCACCAGCAACAAAAGCTATTGTCACCAATAAAAGATACGCTCCAAAAAATCAAAAGCCACTAACAACATTAACAAAAACTACTGTCACCGACACAAAAAGATACTCTCACTAGCAACAAATGGATACTGTCACCATCACCAGTAACAAAAGCAACTCTCACCATCATCAAAAGCTACTATCAAGCAAAACAAAAACTACACTAACCAACACCCAGACCTACTCTCACAAAAAACCAAAAGCTACTACCAAGTAGAAAAAAAGCTACTCTCATAGGCTGAGAAAGCTATTCTCAAAGATTAACAAACCTATAGAAATATAAAGTATACAACAAAAAGAAAAATGCTACTGCAATCGAGAAAAAAAAGCATATTCAATGATGCAAAAAGTATGCAGGGTTCAACAATGATATAACTATGTAAAAAACTGCTTCCATAGTTGTAAAAAACCACTACTATAGTTGTAAAAATCTATTACAATAGTTGTATAAAGCTACTGTCAATATTGTAATGCTACTGTCATTTTTCATATGACCTCCGTTGAAGTTTCTTGTTGTCAAGCTCGACCACACTACACTAACCATAAGCATTATTTTGCCACCTACAACACCAAGCTTCATTTCAACATTTCTTGGTTGACCGAATGATCTCTTGGTCAATGGAGGCTTCACTACTCAAATTCACATGATTTTCGGAATCAACCACCGCCAATGCATATGGGAAGAATTCTGCGAGAACAAAAATACAACAAAATAAGCAATCTTTATCAATTAGATAATAAAAAACAAGCAATCTAAAAGCTACTGATATAGAAACATAAAGCTACTATAACACATGTAAAAAACTACTAGACTAGTAATAAAAAGCTACGAACATATATACTGATGGCAACAAAACCAACTGATTATCCATATTGATAGTGTAACACAAATCTCAAACAAGAAGGGCTAGAGATACGAAATCTCGACAAAAGAAAATTGAGTTTCTCTACAAAATCTTGATTTTCAATTTGATAAAAGCTACTGGAATCAGCGTTCAAAGATACTAACATAAGCATAGATAGCTACTATCATTGTGTTGGAAAGTCATTTTAACAGTTATAGAAAACTACTGACATAGAGAATGTGGCACGTAGCTTGTTCACAAAATCTTGAATCTTAGTTGCACTCAATATCATGTGCACTCAGTATCATGTGTTCTTGCCAATTAAATCAAGAGCCATTGACAATTCAAATTGTTTGTGTAATGCAATCTTCTAAATTGTTAATAAGCATTTCAAAATGCACAATATGTGAATCGAATCAGAGATGAAGAGTGATACTCACCGCGGGAAAACAACCAGGTCAAGAATGTTAACTGCTTTGTAAAAGATGTTTTGTGGTCTGCCATGGTTATACCTTTCCTCATAATCCATCGTCATGTTATCCTATTCAATCAAACACTATCCCAATTATCATTAAAACCCATACAACTAAAACAGGTAAATTATAGAATAGAATAGAATGCCAAAGTGGATAAGTCCAATACCTTATGAACACTCTTCAATTCAATAATAAGTTCCTGTGGGAGCCATTGACTAGCGAGCACTACCTTCTCTTGTAATATAATAATCACAATCAAAAATTGTTCATGCTATGCAAATCAAGAAATTCATAAACATAACCAGAAGAACATCAATTTGAACACTCAAATCATCGATATATATATATATACAAAAATGACAAATTGATGCTAGCAAAGTTATAATCGGATTGCTTACCTTCAAATCAGCTCCTGCACAAAATCAAACAATTTTAAAACTCAACTTTCCAATTCATGCTCCAATTTCAAATTACAGAATAGAAAAAAAATATATAGGAATCCATTTCTGAAGTACCTTCACCAAAAGATTTTGAGCGACGGAGGTAGGAGATCTGGAAAATCAGAAGATATTGGTAGCAAATCGGAAGTTACCTAGTTGGTTCAGATCCACCGCGTTCTTGATCTCGATGATGTCCCTGGCCTTGAGCCTCTTGGCGAATTAGAGTGGAGCAGCACCATCACACCGGCGCCACGAAGATCCGTGATCGATGAAAGTGAGAGATAGAGAGCACCGCGCCGGTCGTTTCCGGAATTGGAGGTGCAAACCAAGATGTGATCTGTGATCGAGGAGAGAGAGCGTCGTGCTGGTGGTCGCCGGAATCGGAGGCAGAGATCGAGGAGAGAGAGAGAGACTGTGATCGAGGGGGGAGAGAGTGAGAGAGAGAGAGAGATGGATTTGTGGATGGTGCGCCTGCGGAGAGAGAGAGAGAGAGAGAGAGAGAGAGCTTCATCTCGGCTTGCTAGAGAGAGAGGGAGAGTTTCATCGCGGTAGAGAGAGAGAGAGATCGAGAATAATTGGAACTGAAAATTAAATGGTAAACAGGTGAGGGTAAAATAGGTATAGCATAAAAAGCAGCTGATGGTTTTGGGCCCCAAAGTGGCCTTATGTGTACAAAACAATTTAGGTGGCCTTATGACTAATATAAGTCTCAAAGTGACACTTCTTTGTAATTTTCTATAGTTTTTATTATCTAAAGTACAGTATCGTGTCATGTAACCAAAAAAAAAAATTAAAAAACGTCAGAGTTGTGAAAGTATAAGTATGATAATTTACAGGTCTCCATTTATACAAGTACTATATATATATAAATGGATAAGTAAAACGTATGTGACTAGACCATGCATCATGAAAAAGGACTTGGCTTCTCTACTATAATTTCTTTTTGCTATGATCTGCTATAATTTGCTATGAAGCTGCCACATCAGCATCAGCCAATCCAACGGCTAATAATAAAGAGTTTACAAACTCACATTGGTGGACTTGAAGCACCATATCATGCCCTCTTCTTCTTCCTCCCTTCCCTTCCCTTCTCTCTCCCCTTCTTCTCTGTAACTAAGTCTCTGATCAAATAAACTTAAATCAACTTGAATTTCATATTCTTTTCGATAGCTTCTTTTCGATAACTAAGTTTCTACAAATCCATGTACTTTGGTTTCCATTAACAAAATCGTTTTGCAGAGATTCGAAGTTTCAATTTCGATGAAAAAAAGTTTCCAACTTTAAACCCTTTTGCTCAATCTCTGCAAAACCCAAGCAACCCAAAATCAAAGCCAATGGCTTTATCGATGTGGGTCTCTTTAAAACCTTCATTTCTGCAAAACCCAAATCCTCTTTTGCCCCAAATCTCACGCCCAAGTTGTCACTCCCAATCTCCACGAACCCCAGCGATCCGCTGTGGTCTATGTGAGCTCCGAGAGCGAATTGATTCCATTAAGAGCACCAAGAAAATCACAGAAGCCATGAAGCTTGTAGCGGCTGCCAGGGTACGAAGAGCTCAAGACGCAGTCATCAATGGCCGACCCTTCTCTGAGACCCTTGTGGAGGTTTTATACGACATCAATGAGCAGCTTCAAGGTGAAGACGTTGATATCCCTTTGACTAATGTTAGACCTGTCAAGAAAGTAGCCCTTGTGGTCATTACTAGTGATAGAGGTCTGTGCGGTGGTTTCAACAATGCATTGACTAAGAAAGTGCAGACCCGAATTATGGAGTTGAGGAAATTTGGATTGGAGGTGGTTCTGATCAGCGTTGGGAAGAAGGGAAACTCGTATTTTATGCGTAGGCTGGAGATTAAGGTGGATAGGTTGATGGAAGGAGGGGCGTTTCCGATTGCGAAAGAAACTTCAATCAACTTAAATCCCCTTCTCAATCCGATAGCTTCTTTTCCTTTGATTATCGTCATTTCCTCCTTCTCTTCTTCCTGCTTCATCTCCACCATTTCTGGGTTCTTACAGAGAAGGGAAGAGAGAAGGGAAGGGAAGAAGCAGAAGAGGACACGATATGGTGCTTCAGTCCACCAATGTGAGTTTGTAAACTCTTTATTATTAGCCGTTGGATTGACTGATGCTGATGTGGCAGCTTCATAGCAAATTATAGCAGATCATAGCAAAAAGAAATTATAGTAGAGAAGCCAAGTCCCATGAAAAGAATACATTCAACCCTTTCACCATCATTTCATGATAAAAGAACACTATGCTAGTGCAATTTTAGAGCTGTCATTTTCTCTAAATTATTGCCACAAGTTTGAATGACACGTTCGAATAATACCTAGTGGATGGTTATTGGAAACACAATTCCAACTGAGATGTGTTAAATCATGCACGCCAAGTTAGAAGAAATCTGGGTGGTCTCATTAGCTTAAGTATTACGAGTACAGACAATAACTAGTTTCTAAATTTCTGGAATAGTTTGGTATACTGCTCAGCTTTCGAAGTTCGAACTCAATTATTTACCAAATTAGTTGCTTTTTTGCTGGCTACATCGGAGGATCCACTATTCACTATTTCACTTGAAGTTAGTGAAATAGCATTCTAGGTTTGTTGATATCTGTTTGTTCTGTTCTGTCTGTTTAGAGTTTAGAGCTCTACGTTTTTATAGTTAATTACATACTGAAAAGATAAGTAAATGGAACCCTTTTGATGATCTCAGGCAGACTCGTAATGATGATTTCATGCATACTCATCCGAAGAAGACATAGAGCAAACACAGCTTTAAGTATTAGTAATTTCTTAGTGGATACAGAGTAGAAAGGCACCCATGTGATTATCTTTGTTAGATAATTAATCTGATGTGGGATATAAGAAATCTAAAATATTACTAACTTTCCCTTTACAAAAACACCTTTAAACATATTGACCCTAACCTATATAGTTTAGAGGCGAGATTCGTGGATTTGATAGGATTGAGGTGATACAGTGTTTATTGAGTTGTTTAACAATCAATTAGCTCCAGGATGTTTTGTTCTTTTGGAACATAGTGGCATTATATATGAAAGATTGTTAGATCCTTTATCCCATTTTTTTAATTGGTGTAAAATTATTCACATGGTGTATCGTCTAATCAAATTTTGTATGAAAATTCTGTAATTAAATTTGTTCTTTTCCCAAATGTGATAAATATTTGAAAGAACAGTACATACTTACAAAACATATCAAATTCGGTTCAACAAAAGACAAAATACATCAAGTTTAACAAATAAGTCTTTCATTTCTTCCAAAAATAAGCATAATACCCATAAAGTGTCAAGATCGTTATTCTTTGCGAATGGGTTCATTTTTTAGGCGGCTTTCACAACCTGAGAAGGCACCATCGACAATGATGGGTCAGAGATATGAATGTTATTTTGGGCTCAAACATAATGGAGAATTAATGGGCCCATTTATCTAGTTGACCCAAGCCCATATTGCTGACAATGCTTTGTTCATTCCTAACTAGGAACATCTTGTTTTTTCTACTTTGCCACTGTTGATCATAGTGGAGAATTTTCCTTATAATCAGTCTTTTGTTTTGTTTCACGGCCTCATTTAAACTAAAACAAAGCTTCTCGAAAGTTTCTACGACAACAATTTGATTCTTTCATGTGATTTGCTTCTCCACAAATCATATAAGGTCATATAATTTACTATTGTAAATGTTTTCCTCACTCATCGAGGCCAAAAATAAATTAAGGAGAATGTAATTCACACTTCCCATTTTACAATCTACACTCCATATTTCTTTTTTTAATATCTTAACTTTTGTCTTTTTGTAGTGTGGTTTGTAAAACATGTGAGGTTAAAATACTGGAAAAAAAAAAAACACGAAGTGTGGATTGTAAAATAGAGAGTGTGGACAGTCTCTTCTCTCTCACGTCTCTGTGACATCGGAGAGTTAGGGTTCCTTTGTACTCTGCTTTGTTACAAAGGTTACAGTTGATTCCAGTTGTTTGAGTGCGGCATTCGCAGCGTATGTTGGATCTGGTCCTCAAGGGGTGGAGGTTACTTTGTATGACCGGATCTTTATTTTGTAGAATGGAGGAGGAACTTGGCGGCTTGGTTCGGAGGCTGGTGCTCTTGGAAGAGGAGGCATAAGAGATCATTATTCCGGATGAGCCAGGCAAGTGGAAAACGAAGAAGTTTCTGATTGTTGGCAGACTGTTGACAAACAACGCTATCACAAGGAGGCACTTATGGGAACGTTGAAGGCCCTATGGACACCAAGAAGGTATGTGGGTGATAAGGCTAGGGTTTCTGCGGTGGCGTTGGATGGAAGTGATAGAGTGGTTTTCTCATTCTCCCATGACTATGATCGTAATCGTGTTCTCTGGGGGAGTCCCTAGCACTTTAACAAGTCTTTCTTTGTTGTGGCTGCTAGTGATGGGACGGGAGATCTACATAGAGTACCGCTTAATATGCAGTTCTTTTGGATTCGGGCCTAGGGGATTCCTCCCCTGTACATGGAGCCAGAGACTGGTGTTCGTTTCGGGAATGCGGTGGGACAGTTTGTGAGGATGGATGAGCCAGTTAATGGGATTTTTCTAGGTTCCAATCTAAAGGTCCGCATTATCTTTGATACGGACAAGGCTCTGCGTAGAATGGCACACATCAGACTTCCTGGTAGGAGTAAGGGGTCCTGTTTCGAACTTGATTATCTTAAGCTCCTGAATTTCTGTGAGTATTGTGGGATGCTTAATCATGATTCCAATGGTTGTGACCTCCATAAATCTGGTGTGATTGTAGAGAAACAGTTTGATTTTCTGTTGTGTGCTGAGAAGAAAGATAAGTGGTTGGCTGAGAAAGAAGCTCGTGAGCGTGAAGAAGAGGTGGAGAACCTTGTTAGTAACGAGGGGAGGTTTGGCTTTCTGGAGAAGGGGAAGGGGGGGTGGTCTATGCAGGTTCCAGATTTTCCTATTTCTGGGATGGTTAGAGGGAGAGAGGAATGGGAGGGAGAAGATGAAGGGGAACGGAGGCTCGATGGAATGGAGATTGATAGCATTCCGGCCAAAAGACTGGCGGAGGGTGAGAAATCTGGTAAACGGCGGCGTAAGACGGTGGCGGATACAGTGACTCCTGTTTTGGAAACTGCTTCGGGGATGGATTCAGTCATTGATGGTGGATTGGATCTGACACAAGCATTGAAGGCTGATGGTTCTAGTTTTGGAATGACTGCTCTGATTTCGGATACAGGGATGGAGGGGAGTAATCTGGACTCCAAGATTTTGGAGAATGATTTTATTATCTCATCGTTGGGGGCGGAAAGTAAGCTTGAGAAATCCGAGTTGACTTTGGAGGGGTCCTTAGCTTTGGTGACAGCTGGCAGCCATCATGAAGGTAATAATCTGTCTTTGGGAGACGGAGATGGGCTTTCTCTAACAGGGTCTGATCTTGGGCTTCCAACTAACTCTCAAGAAACTGGGCTTGAGACAAGTGATTCTGAAAATGGGGCTGCGACAATTAACTCTGGGCCCGTAGCGAGTATGACTTTGGTAGGTGAGGCTGATCCGAAAAGGTGTGTAGGAGTGGAGGGGGCCCATCCACAGGTCGAGATGTCCCCAACAACCAAGAGGCCTGCTGCAAACAGAGGAGTGGTCACTATATGGGGAGTTAAGTTGGGCGGTCATAAGAAGAAGGGAGCTTCCAAGTTTTCTAAGAAGGTTGTTGTGAGTGATGAACGCACTCTGATTCGTTCCTCCATGATGGGTCCGGATTCGACCCATCACGAGAAATGAATATCTTGTGTTGGAACTGTCAGGGGATTGGGAACCCCAGGACAGTTACAAGGCTTAAAGGGATAATATCCCTCAACCTTCCCAAAGTAATCTTTCTTAGTGAAACCCGGTGTACGGAGAGAGAGATGAATGATGTTCGAGATCAGTTGGGGTGGAGAAATGCGGTTTCAATGAGTTGTAAGTTTGTCAAGAAGAAACGGGGAAAGGGTGTAAGTAGAGCGGGAGGTCTTTGTTTGCTTTGGAGTGATGAAGTTAAGGTGTCTCTCCAATCTCTATCGGAGAGTCATATTGATGTGGTTCATATTGATGTGGTTGTTGGCACCGTAGGTGAACCCGATTGTTGGCGCTTTACAGGTTTATATGGCCAACCTAGGGCTGAGAACAGGCAACGAACTTGGAACTTATTGAGACAACTTAGTCTGCAGGGGAACTTTCCATAGGTGGTCGGTGGTGATTATAATGAGATTTGTGTGGCGGCTGACAAGGTGGGTGGTGCCCTAAGATGTGCTACACAGATGAATAACATGCATGTGGCTCTGGCGTTTTGTGAGCTAGGAGATATTCAGTATGTTGGCCCAAGATTTACGTGGAGTGGTATAAGGGGGGGGGGGGTGAGGAGGTGAAAGTCCGGCTTGACAGGTTTACTTCAACGCTTCAATGGAGGGATTTATTTCCGACTTCTCGTGTCAGGCATCTCGCTCCGAGCGCTTCCGACCATCTGCCAATCCTTTTGGAGATCAGGGCTCAGAAAAAACGGAGAAAAAAAAAGGAAGATGAGGTTTAAATTCGAGGAGTTTTGGTTATTAGAGGAGAAGTGCAAGAAGATAGTTAGAGACTTCTGGGGTAGTTTGAATGGTGTTAGTTTGTTTACATCCTTGTGTCACAAGCTAAATAGAACTTGTGATGCCCTGGAGTCATGGAGTAAGGAGAATTTTCATGGTTTAAGGAGAGATATTGAGAAAGTATGATCCCAACTCGATGTCTTCTATGATGGGTCCTTATTGGCTCCACCTAATGTGGAGAGGATGGAGTTAAGATCCAAATTAAATGTTTTGCTTCACAGGGAGCATGTTTTTTGGCGTCGGAGGGCTAAGGTTTTCTGGTTGAGAGATGGGGATTTAAAAACAAGGTTCTTTCATCAGAGGGTGAAAAATCGTAGGAAGAAGAATGCTTTAATTGGTCTCTTCAATAATGTGGGGACATGGTGCACAGATGAGGTAGAATTAGAGGAGATAGTGGTTGAATATTTTAATGGCCGGGTTATTTTCCACTTCTAATCCTCAAAGCTTCTGGAATTCTAGAAGCAGTGCATGGGGTTGTATCTACAGAGGACAATTTCTCTCTTACGCGGCCAGTTGAGAAAAGTGAAGTCTTTTATGCTTTGAAGAGTATGCACCCGACTAAGAAGCCGGGACCCGATGGCTTCTCTCCTTGTTTCTATCAGGCATTTTGGGAGTTGATTGGAGATGATATTGTCAGTGCTATTAGGGAACTATTTGGGTCTGAAGAACGTCTGCGGGATCTAATGTAGATGCGATGGATCATGAATTGTGTTTCTATAGTTTCTTACTCTTTCATCATCAATGGGGAGCCAAGAGGCCATGTTTGTCCATCTAGAGGTTTGAGGCAGGGGGATTCAATTTCCCCATATTTGTTCCTTATATGTGCTGAAGTGTATTCGAGATGTATCCTGCATGCGGAGAATCTGGGTACTGTGCATGGGGTTCGGATTTGTAGAGGGGCGCCCAGTATTAACCATCTTTTTTTTCGAGGGCGATTCTTTCATCTTCTTTAGAGCTGGGCGGGAGGATTGTGAGGCTCTAAAGCGTATTCTTTCTGACTATGAGAGTGCCTTAGGTCACCAGGTGAATTATCAAAAGAGTTGTATTTCCTTTAGTAAAAATGTTCACATGTTTATGTAGGAAGGGATTGCCTTCATTCTTGGGGTGCAAAGAGTTGAAAAACATGATAAGTACTTGGGACTTCCCACGGAAATTAGCTATTCTAAGACTGAAGCTTTTGGTTTCTTAAATGAGAAGGTTCGAACAAGGACTCAAGGATGGAAGGAGAAGACTTTGAGTGTGGCAGGGAAGGAGCTATTGATCAAGGCGGTGGCACAAGCAATCCCATCCTATGTGATGAGTTTTTTTGAGCTTCCCAAGCATTTGTGTCAAGAAATGTATCGCTTGATGGCCTGTTTTTGGTGAGGGGATGATGACAATGGTTGGAAGATTCACTAGCTAGCATGGGAGAAATTGTGTTGTTCTAAAAGTGATGGTGGTTTGGGCTTCCGGAATATGCACTATTTTAATCTAGCTCTATTGGCAAAGCAAGGGTGGAGGATTTTACATAACCTTGATTCTACTATTGCTAAGTTATACAAGGCTAAGTACTTCCCAAGGTGTTCATTTATGGAGGCAGAGTTAAAGGGGGGAGAATCATACTCTTGGCGTAGTATCATTTCGGGTTGTGAGGTGCTTAGGATGGGTCTGAGGTTTCAGGTTGGTAGGGGAAGCAACATCTCCGTGTGGCATGACCCTTGGGTACCTGTTCCACATTCTTTCCGGCCGTACTAACCTATCATGGAGGGAATGGATGATTTGTTGGTTAGTGATTTGATTGACCAAGAATCAATGTCTTGGGCTACAGACTTCATGCATGAACTGTTCACAGAGGGGGAAGTGGAGAAAATGGCAGCTATCCCCATTAGTTTTCGTGGGGCTGATGACCGCTTGATTTGGCATTATGACAAGAAGGGTTTGTATCAGGTTCGCAGTGGTTAACATGTGTATAATTCGGCTATGACTAAGAAGCACTGGGCGTCAACGTCATCAGGGGATATTGGTGGTATCACTACTAAAAAGAATTGCAATTGCTTCGGTTTTTTACTTCGGCAACAGTTACCGTCGCAATAGAGACCCTATTGCTACGGAAAATGTTCCGTCGCGATTAAGCCTAGTTATTTGCGACGGAAAATATTTGCCGTAGTAACTTTGTAATCAATTGCGACGGATTTTTATCTTGCCGTCGTAAAATACATTTGTCTTCTACCAAAAAAAAAAAAAAAGGAGGAAAGAAGACTTGGCAACACATAAACGTCACCGTATTACTCTTGGCGCTAATCCAAATAATCTTCCCTCTTTTTTCTTGGGCAAAATTTCCTACTAACAAAACAGCCCTAATTCTTTTTCCCTCTTTTTCCCAAAGTCCCAAACACAACCGCTCTCGATCTCTCTCTCTCTTGCCCAGTACCTCACCACTCTCTATCTCGCCCAAAGTCCCAAACTGGAAATTTCTCAGCTCCGGAACCTCACCGTTCCCGCCGTTATGAACATTCCGATGGCCCAATCTTCTTCTCGCCGTCAGCTTACAGGTGACTCTTTGATTTTCAGCTTTTTGTGTAATTTGGCTCTTGGTTGTATTCATGTTCTGATTTTGGGTCTGTATGGGATAGAACAAAAACTTGAGGAGGTAGCTTGAGGAGGGAGGAGCCCCCAAAACGAATTCGAATAAAAACCCCCAAAAAGATTCTAACTTTGAAATCAGAGGACTCCCAAACAAGGGCGGATCCAAGTACACCCTTGGGAGGACTCAAGCCCACCCGAAGTCCTAGACAACAAAACTTGAGAACCCCCGAGTCCCCGACGAAGACTCTCATACTCCCTCTCAGTCTCTCACGTACTATACTGCTCTAAGAGATCAAACCTTAGATGTTAGATCCATAGTTTTGTCTTCTACTCTTCTTCTTGAATTTGGGGCAATCAATCAATTCAATGTAAGTATGATTTCAATTTTGTTCAATTTAATCCATTCAATTTGGTGCAAATTTTAGGGTTAAAGATTGATGTCGAATTCAATTTCGTGGGTTTTGATTTAGCAGTGGATTGAGGATTGTTCTGTGTGCCATCGATGTGAGAGGAATGATGACGGTAGAGTTATTTGCGGTGGAACTTGCTTACGAAAATGGTATGGATTGTTTGACGAATCTGGGTTATTTGTTTGTGATTCCTTAGTTTAATGAATCTGGGTTGTTTAGTGAATCTGAGTTATGGAATGTTGGATTGGTTTGTTAGTTACTTAGTTTAGAACTTTAGTTGGACTAGTTGCCTGACTTGCCGCTGTAATTGGAATGATCTGGATGTACATGTAGGATTGGATACGTGTCTTGATGATTACTCTTTCTGTAGCAATTTTCTTTATTGCATAGAAACAGAGGAAACATGATGCTTAACCTCCAAGATTATTAGCGTGGAAAATAGCACTCAGAGTGATATACAATCAAAATGATGTGTATGGTTTTGGAGTTGTTATGCTCGAATTCATGTTTGGAAAACCAATTCTCAGCAAGTATTAACTTGTTTCGATCATGCTATACTTATGGAGTTCCAGCCAATTTGAGAAGAATACATTATTCAAACAAAACTTTTTGTACCTGGCTTTATATACCGCTGCACGTTTTTCCCCCTTTTCTTTTTCTTTGTTTTCTGCCACAATATAATCAAGATCCTAACAGATTTTTCAACACTGTAATAAGTCATAGACATACCTCAGAAACTGTGGGCTTGAGAGACTTGAGCCTAGCTTAATAAGACATTTCATTCTTCATGGCATGTCTCTGCTTACCCAGTTTTAAAATTATTTTGCAGATACGAGTCAAACGTATGATTAGCCAAGAAGTTATAGAGCAAAGTTCATTGACTCATTGTTTATTTTGCTATTAATTGTAGATTTTATTGGAGTTAGGATGGGGTTTATGGCTCGATTTGGTTCTGATGATTGCTCGATTTCGTTAGGTTGGGGATACTTGGCTGATTGTTAGCTTAGAGTATGAAGTTTTATTGTTTCTATATATGATCAATGCTTCATTGTTTAACATTTCAATTTGAATCCATATAGATCTTGCATTTGATACACGCAATTAAAAAAAAAAAAAGATGAAGAGCAAAAAGAAAAATAGTAAAATAGAAAGGAAAAGAAAGTGTCAGGGATTACTCTTCATTTTTGTTTACTGAATTATACCTGAATACTCATATGGGTTGCTCCACAGGTTGATTTGTGCTGATCTTATTTCATTTGAGGCTTTCAATAAGTTTGAAGCAACTTAGCTTCTGAGGTGTATACCTCTTCATAGGTTTCTGTAATTTGTATCAGTTTGCTTTTTTTCTTCAATTTTTTTTTTTTTTTTGGTGTCAAATGGAGTATTCACTATTAGACACAAGTAAATGGAACGCAGGACAGGGCTTTCTCTAGAATACTTCCATTTCATGTATAACATAAAACTATTCATTTAGTTGTTTAGTTTTGGATGTCTCATGTGTAATCTTTTCACAAACCAACAAAACAACTGCCACATTTCGTTGTAATGCGACTTTTATCATTTGATTCAATTAGTTACATTTCATAATTTGATTCAATAGTCTTATGTTGTACCTGACATTCAGTTCTTGTGGTTCAATGTTGATAGGCACGCAGCAGCAGCTTTTCTAGTTTGAAATCGGTTTCTTTTTCCATTACTGGGAATCGCTTCCCATCTCTAACTTCAAGACCTGGACCCTTTCAAGTTTCCTATTCGGTAGGTTATATCATTGTAATACTACTGTGACTCCTTCTTTGTTATGTTTGCCTCAACAATCTCATAGATAAATTTTTACATTATTGGATTTTAATCAATAGGTCCAGTTTAATTGTATGGGCAGTAGCTTTTTGTTCATTGTGCTTCTCTAATCACAAGAAACACTCATATTTTAGTTTCTGATGCAGAGAACACCATCCATTATTTGAAAAGGCTGCTCATCTTCAAGTCAGCAGTGACGGATTTGGAGTTAATTTTGGAAATCCAAAGCCAAGAGCTTGATATTACCGGGTTAGTACTTCTTCCCCATTTTTATATTTCTGTTGTTTTCATTTATTATGGAAGAAGTACTAAGTTTGTTTGTGGCAATGTTATGGCTGTGATTTTTTTATTTTTTATTTTTGATGTACATTAGTTTTTTAGAGTCTCCACTTGTTTATTTTAAATAAAATAACATTATATAATTTACGTAAAATATAACTTGCACAAGACATACATATACTGATGTAGCTTAATGAAACCAAGACAAACTTCTAACAAATGGAAAACTCAATTAACACAAACATGTAGCTTTGATAAACCTTTAGCCTTTGACATACATAATCTTGACTCAATGTTTTGTTTGATTGATCTAGAAAACTTGCATCTCACAATGGATAAGAGTTGGATAAACTTAGGCAACAGATGGTCAAAGAGGGTTATTGATGGTTATGAAGACTTTTTGAAGTTTGCATACACCAATAAGAATGAAAGTGAACTAATAAGCTGTCCATGTAGAAAATGTTGCAATCGGCCCATTTATTTGCCCAAAGAAACTGTGCGAAAACATCTCAAAGATAATGGGTTCTTGAGAAAATATACGAATTGGATTTACCATGGAGAACCTCCAGTTGCTACTAACCATGCCAACTCTGAAATTGAAACTGAAGTTGATTTAAATGTCCAAGATGATATGTTTGAAATGCTGCATGAAGCTATGGGCATTCCAAATATGGGTGAAACTGATGATCCTCCATCAGTTTATCCCCAAGTTGGGCCAAATCAAACTACTTCTCACTTTTTAAAGCTGTTGGAAGGTGCACAACTTCCACTATATCCGGGCTGTAAACGCTTTACTGCATTATCATTCATTGTTCGAATGATGCATAATAAAGTTTTACATGGGTGGTCAGATAAATCATTCACGAGGTTACTCAAGGACTTGGCTAGTGCTTTCCCGGAGGACGTCTTACTTCCCAAGTCCTACTATGAGGCTAGAAAAATAACAAAAGATTTAGGTTTCACGTACGAAACTTGGGATGCGTGTAGGAACAACTGAATGTTGTTCCGAAATGATGACATAAACCTTGATGAATGTAAAATATGCAAGAAGTCTAGATGGGAAGACAAAAAAGACTCTACAGCTGATGTTGGAACTAGCAAATTAAAAAAAAAAAAAGCAGTCAAACAAGTTAGATACTTTCCTTTGAAGCCAAGGTTGAAAAGGCTGTTTATGTCATCAAAAACAGCAAAACTGATGAGATGGCATGCAGAAGAGAGAAAAAATGATGGTGTTTTTAGGCATCCTGCCGACTCTATGGCTTGGAAAGACTTTGATGCTAAGAATTCTAACTTTTCTGATGAGATTCGAAATGTGAGGCTTGGGTTAGCATCTGATGGGTTCAACCCATTTAGGACAATGAATATAGTCCATAGCACTTGGCCGGTGATTGTGTTTCCCTATAACTTACCTCCTTCATTATGCATGAAGCAGCCATTTCTTTTTTTGTCACTGCTGATTGATGGTCCTAAAGGACCAGGTGACAAGATTGATGTTTATATGCAATCATTGATAGAAGAGTTGCTGGAATTATGGGAGAAAGGTGTAGAAACATGGGATGCATCAAGCAATGAAATGTTTACATTGCATGCTCGAATTGATTTTCTGCAGAATAAGGACACTAGTACAGGGTCTCCTAGACAGGTTGAGTACAAACTTCATATGCAAACATATGGTTTATAAATTGGACTTTTGTTAATTGTATGTATTACTACTTACACTAACTTAAGTTTATTATGTGTATATATGTATTATATATTTCCTAGATTGCTGATGCAACTAGTGGCATGGAATTTTGAGGGAGTCTATAGGAGATGAAGTAACTCCGAATGCAAATCATGACCAGCCCTCATTGGAGCAGAATTCTCCAGTAATATCCCCTTCACAAAATGGATCTCAAAGGGTAATTCTCCTATAATTTTAGGCAGCAACAATCTTCTTATATTAATTGTTCATATTGCTCTTACATGTTGTATTTCTTGTTGATGCTTGACATTTTCATAACCATGGAGTTATAATTGGCTTGCTTGCAAATAGTTGTGTTGCTTAAGGCTAGTTATCGAGGTCTATACTTATGATTTTTTATGTTCTTTTACATGAAATTTGTTTGTGACTTTACGCTTTGTGTTGCAAATGTTTGATTATTGATGATGTATTTGTGACTTTGCACTTTGTGATTTGTTCTGGTTTTAATTGAAGGATATTGATGAATTTGTATTTGCCGTAAGGTTTTAACAATTGCATTTTGTAGTTTTTGACCCAGTTGCCTTCTTACTAAAAACTGTCATTTTGGCTGGGTATTTGAACTTGGTGTCTTCATGAAATTTTCAGTAGCCATCTAGAAGATCATGTCAAAATTGAAATCTCATGGAAAGGAGTTTTCTAGAGTAAGTTATGATTTTTTGAAGTTGAGGGTCTGCATCAGGAAATTCTTCAATTGATACTATGTTTCTGTTTGTACCCAGGGAAGTTGGGACTTCGTGTTTCTATGTTTTGTTCATGTATTGATGCATATTGTGTAAGGTGTTTACTGACTAAGCCTTTCAAAAAGTTTATTGTATGAATTAGTCGAACCTTGTTCAATTGCCTAGGCCTTTTGGCTGGTAAAGAACAGTTGAATTTGTAAATGGAAAACCGGTTAAACTTTCTTCTTTAGATATTCGTGTTGAAAGCTTATACTTTAGGCCTAATATCTATATAGTTTCATACAGTTTCATTTAAGATTCAGTGGTTAATTTCGAGGCTAAATGACAGAAGTCTGCATTTTGTAGTTTTTGACCCAGTTGCCTTCTTACTAAAAACTGTACATTTTGGCTGGGTATTTGAACTTGGTGTCTTCATGAAATTTTCAGTAGCCATCTAGAAGATCATGGAAAAATTGAAATCTCATGAAAAGGAGTTTTCTAGAGTAAGTTATGATTTTTCGAAGTTGAGGGTCTGCATCAGGAAATTCTTCAATTGATACTATGTTTCTGTTTGTTTCATTTGATTTTAATAATTTCCCTTATTCAGACTTCTTCACGAACTGAACATAAACATTCTTAACTTCCCAACAAAAGTATACCAATATTTCAGACTTTATTTTCAGATAGTTGTCTCATTGTGAAAGTAGCTAGCCATATCGATTCGCACGTAAGAACTGATTTATAACCTTAAGCACTATGCCAAAAACTGCATCACACTACACTTTTTAGACAACGAAAAAAAAATTTCCGTTGTGTGATCACTGAAACTGCTTCACACAACAGGTTTAATGAGATTGGCATTGTATAAGGAGGTCGTACATCAATTTTTTTGGGTCCAAGATTATTGTACAACAGTTTTAAGGATTTTTCTGTTGTCTGAATGTAAAAAAAAATTTCCCCTCACCTTGCTCAAATTTGGGTCGAAATTTGAACTTACCTTGTACAACAGTATAGTTGTATCTGTTGTATGAGAGTAAGTTGCAAAATATTTCCCTCCATTCTCCCATTTCCCTCCCATCCAGGCAACAAGAGGAGGCAAATTGAAAATTTAAAAGTTGCATTCAAACAACACATAATTGAAAAACCATGGTCTGATGCCTCGTAGGTGCATCCATCAACTAATGGCTTATCTAGCCATGTGTCCTGGACCACTACACATTCCGACCAACTTGGAAAAAAAAAAAAAAAAGCCTACAAAATCATTCACTTCACAACTACCAGCCCTAGACACACTGACTCCAAAACTTCACGGTCATACTCAGACCCCGACTCTTTCTTTCCAAAACTCCACTGCGACTACCAGCCCGACCCCAACTCTCTCCGACACTGAAGCCCTCGACCCTAAATCCTCCGCCTCCGAAGCCCTCGACCTTAAATCCACTGCCTCCGAAGCCCTCAAGCCTTGAACCCCAACTCTCTGGTACCAATCCGAAGCCCTAAATCTGAGATTTGTCTTCGAATCTGGTAAGCCCTAAAATTTGGGGGTTTCTGGTTTCTCGTCTTCTCGTCCTCACTATGCACGAGTTTCGATTTCACAAATCACAAATCACGGTCTTGATTTCTGATTCTTCACTTTTGATTTCTGGTTTTGATTAACCGGAGGATTTCGGGTTCTTCACAAATCACAAATGACACTTTTGATTTCGGGTTCTTCACTTTTTATTTCAGAGTTTTGATCAACTGGAAGGTTTCGGGTTCTTCACTTTTGGGAAGATGGAGTATTGTGGTGGAGATGTTCTCAGCTCCGCCCCCGATATGTTAGAAGCAGAAGTATGGGAAGATGGAGATTGTGGTGGAGCAGAATTCGAGGATGTAAGCCACGCTCCCAAAGGCTCTGTCAAGAAGTTTAGAATGTAAGCTTCGTTTTCTTCTTCTATCTTTGTTCGTTTTGGTCCACGAATTCTTGGTCAAAATTCACTCCCCATTCAGTGGCCAACTTCCCAGAATTTAGTCCCAATTCGAGTTGATTTCGAAGTCGAAGGCCAGAGGTTTAAAGACGCCTTCACTTGGAACCCATCTGCTAAATGTTTCATTCTTTATGTGTTTCTCTTTATCTTTTGTGTTTTATTTTTATTTTATTTATTTATTTTGGGTTTGAGAAGCTTTTGAGTTTATGGTGATTGATGACAGACCCTGATGGAGAGATTGCGAAGTTTTCTTTTTTATTCTTATTTTTATTTTTTTTTCTTTTTGTTCCCAGCTGTTTCCAGAATATGTGTTGGTACATAGAATGTTGGACGACAGACTCCACCCGATGACCTGGATATTGATGGTTGGCTAGATATCAATGACCTAGCATAGGTGGAGGTAATCTCTATGCTCTCCACAACAACATTTTACTATACTATTGAAAATATATGGTCATTTTAGAAGAATGATTTTATTATACTATTGAGAATTGCTTCATGTTAATACTATTGGTAATCTATATGCACTCAGTTGTCCTTCTTCATCAGCTCGGCCCGGTCTTATAGGTTCCAAGCGGTCGACTCTCTTTCACTCTTTCTCAGGCAAAGCTTGCATTTCTGAAAGGTTACACCTTTTCCACGCGTTGTCGTCATGGATCTGGAGCTTGGGACCATGGACAGCTTCAGATCTAGTTTCTACGGTCAGATCTTCCCTCCTGATAACTTCGTCTTCGGTTAGTCTGGTGCTAGAAACAATTTTACGAAAGGTCACTACACCGAGAGGGCTGACTTGATAGATTCGGTTCTCAATGTGGTGCGCAAAGAGTCGGAGAACTGTGAGTGCTTGCAAGGTATGAATCTGGTCTAAATCTATATATTCTTCTTCCTTTACATGTAAATCGAGTTGTATTATATGGATTTGGTATATCAACTTCTAAATCCCAGAGAAGAGAAGTCACTGTTGGTGAGGAAGTAGTACTGGTGTATGGTTCTGTTTTTTCTGTACACTTCCGACTAGAATGGGAACTAAACTTGCGTTTCTTTTCAGCAAACTCTATGTTTCAACCTCAGATGGAAAAGGGTGATGGTGCTAGTAATTCTTTGGGGGCTTTTCTACTTCTTCAAATATTCAAGGCAAGTTCTCTCTTGTGCCTACCCCTATCTCTATTTCTGTCATTGCTGTATTGTTTCTAATACTCTTTAAATCGAGTGCAGAATGATTTAGCATTTTAGCTACATGCAGTACATGGTATTGGGTCCTCTTCTGCTTACGGTACTACGTTGTGTGGTAAAACTTGTTTCCTAACTCTATATGTTGTGGGGACAGTCTTAACCATTATGTTCTGGTCTTAGCTTATTGATTAAGTTTTGCTTGCTAAAGTCTTCACATTAGGGTTCGTTGAATGAAATTTGGTGTTGGGTAGTGAGTAAATTGCTCGTATGAAGTGTTTTCGTATTTCAAAACAACCATTAATTCTTAATTTCCAGTGGTCGGTTTCCTTTCCAGGATATATTCAATCAAATCCTTGGCCTGCACTTTCGGGTGTCATAGTTTCAGTAGATATTCTAAGTTTACAATGACATAGGATTTTGGCATGCAATTTTTCACCATGGCATGATATTCTTAGATATACGGGCATAAAACCACCAGAACAGGTTGAGATCCTGCCTTAAACTTAAGCAACGTTTTAAGCAAGTATATTGAGCGGTACAGAGTGCGCCACAGCAGATCTTAATCTTACTCTGCCACTGTAGGGGGATTGTATGTTTTGAACCTTTTTTTGTCTTCAAGTTGGTGCTCGACCTTTACTCCACATTTAATCCAAATTGGGTATTGTTTAGTTTCTTTTTTCCTTGGCTCTAGTTAAGTACACCTTACACATAACTGATGTTGGTCTAACTTCAAGGCCCAAAATCTTCTTTATGGTATTACTATAAAAGAAACCAATTTTGGCTCCCTGATCTTCTCCTTGGCATGAATAAATATAGAAAATGCTACTCCGATGTAAGTATCTTTGGATTTTGTTGGACTTTGTTTGTGCTCGTCCAATTCCTGTTATTGTGGTGGGTGAACAAAACATGGATCTTTCATTTCTCTGGAACTTTAATTTACTGACATTGCAGTAATGTGCCAAATTTTCTGTCGATTCTCTTTTTGTGGTGCATATTTTGAGGTGGTTATGTAGTCCAGTTTCGTTTGATATTGCATTTTATCACAGCTTGCTTGAAGTGAATGCACTTTTTATAATATTTTCATTTTGGAGTTTCTCACTGCGAGAGTTGTTGCTTGCAATTAATTCTGCATTGTTTTGAGGAAGTTGATATATCTCGAACAGAAAATGCTCATGGTTTGCTCATTGAATTTGTTTCAGACTGTTCATGAAGGGCGCATATATCAACTAAAACTGTTCTATGACAAAGATTATCCAGAGAAGCCACCAAGTGTACAATTTCATACACGCATCAAGATGACTTGTGTCAATCATGAAACTGGAGTGGTAATGTTGTCTCATAACCTGCATTTTAGGATGTTATTCAACTGCTTAGTTTTGACAATTATTGGCTTTGCTCCTGGTTTTAATTTCTGTTCCCTGTTTTCATAATTGTTGGCTGATCGAGGACTGCATGGCATGTGTTGATCTTCTTGAAGTCATGCTGGTGGAACATTTGCAGAGGTTACTATTAATACACATAAAGTTATGTTTGAAATATAGATGTTTATCATCATGTGATGAGTAGTTTTTACCCAAATGAATTTAAGACCTTGCATTTCTGTCATTTCAGGTTAAGCATGATGAACTTTTTACCCCTCTTTTTACTGACTTATTACTAGCATATGGGAAACTTTGGATGCTATATGTAACCCAGTTTACGTAACTTATTCTAGTAAACAAGTTTCTAACTGAATTTTACATAAATTTTTATTCCTCTTCTAGTTCACGTGAGATTCACTTCTCTTTTTAAATTTCCTGAGTTTGGTTGCGTTCTTGCGTCCTTCTTGATATGTCTGTTCAGAGTTTGAAGTCTAATATATTCTACATTGGGTATTAGCTTGTAATTTCTTTCATACTATTTTGTAAATATTGTAGTCATGTACTCTTAGCCTCTTTAAATTATTGTTTCAGGAATATTGTGCAGCAATGTGAATATTCAAATGTTAAAGCTACTGAACTGATTCTCCCACAGTTTGTGTTTTGAAAGATCACCTGCCTTCCAAAGTGGGATTTGCATTAAGAGATGTAGATGCAAGTCTTTTTCTTTTTTCTTTTTCTGCAACTTCTTGCGTGTAGCAACTCATGTGTAGTGTGGCTTTTGATGTGGAAATATTGCATGCTGCCTCTTGAAATAAGTTGTTGTTTTTTGTTTGTGGTTGTAGATTATTCAATTGCAGAGAAGTTAATTTATTCTCTCAAGTCAATTTTTTAAAGGTTTCCTTCCCTTGGCTTGTTAACTAACATTACATCAGTGGTGGCAGAAGTAGAAGAAAGAAAAGAGGGGCAGCAGGAGCAAGCATTAGTAGTGGGCGAAGTGGGCAAGCAATCATAAATAGTCCAATAATCACTGTATCCATTTCTAGCACACTTATGTTTTTGTCTCTGATGCAATGTAAGACAATAAATTGTCACTGATTCATGACTTTGTGGAACAATGACTAATACGAATGTATATATCTTGGTGGATCCAATGTATTTTGAAGTTTAAAGTATGGGTTAAAGTACTGCTAGTTCATTTGATGGTTTGCATCAAATTTTATTTCCATTTGATCACTATTGTTCATTAGGTAAATGGATGTTTAAATGATCATACAACAGATTTCTCATACATCAGACAATGGTTTTTTGAAAAAATGAAGTCTTCTAATTAACTCTCACACAACAGAAAACACTAGAGCTCCGTTGTCTGAAAAGCTTAACAAACAACGGACTTAAACAAGTTCTGTTGTCTGAAGGCAGCACCGCAGCTGCGCAGCAGCTGCGCATAGCATCTGCCGAGCCATCTGTCGAGTCATCTGTCGAGTATCACACAACACGTTTAACACATACACGTTGTCTGTGTGTTTCTCAGACAACTGTGTTCCACCGTTGTCTGAATTTTCATCAGACAGCGGCTCGGTCTACAACGGTGGCTCTCCATATCCCACAACGGTTTCCATCTGTCGTCTGATAATGTTTTTGGCATAGTGAAGGCTAGTTATCGAGGTCTATACGTATGATTTTTTATGTTCTTTTACATGGAATTTGGTTATCTGTGTGTTGCAAATGTTTGATTATGTATTTGTTTGTGACTTTGCGCTTTGTGATTTGTTCTAGTTTTAATTGAAGGATATTGATGAACTTGTATTTGCCGTAAGGTTTTGACAATTGCACTAATGGCTTTCAAACAAAGATAGAGCTCCAGCCATTAATTACACTAACAATTCCAAAATTTTTATTGGAAATTAGTATGTATTGTTACTATTGATTGAGGTCCATCAATGCCTTAATGTTTTTTGT
Source organism: Rosa rugosa (assembly GCF_958449725.1). Lineage (NCBI taxonomy): Eukaryota > Viridiplantae > Streptophyta > Magnoliopsida > Rosales > Rosaceae > Rosa > Rosa rugosa. The sequence goes on along the minus strand of NC_084821.1, from coordinate 61,615,842 downwards.
TTTGTTTGTATAGACACCATCACGAAAGAATATGTGCATTTTGTTGTCTATCTTGCTTACTGGACATTAAGGTAACATTGGTTTTTCTATGTTTATATTACAGGTTCTCATGGCAAAAAGAGCAAAGCAAATGAAAGCAAGTGCAAAGCTCACAAAATGACAAAGTAAAATGGTGCACTTGTGATTGTTGTTTTATTTCAAGTGTGGTTATAATTTTCAATACTTGAAAATGACAACACATTTATTTTCATTTTAGTGTGTTTGTATTTGAATATGGTACGATGACTCAATAGATATGTTTAACTATATTTTTCATGAATTAATGTTAATTTCTGAAGATATTTAATTGCTTAACTATTATTATTATTATTATTTATTTGTTTAATTTTGTGGAAATAGGCAAAAATAATAATAATAATAATAATAATAATAAAACAAAATTAGCGTTTGCGACGGCCATTTCAGCGTCGCAATTGATATAAAATTATATAGTTTTATCTATTTATCAAAATATTTTAATAAAAACTTATAAATATATTTGTGACGGCAAACTAACCGTAGCATCAATTTTGGCGGCAAGGTTTGGCGGTTATTTTGAAAATATTACACATTGCGACGGCAACATAGCCGTAGCAAATACCTCCACCTGGGCTACCCTAATGGATATTTTGCGACGGAAGCTTGCGTAGCAAATAGCCGTCGCAAAACAATAACTGATGCGATGGCAAGAGAATACCGTTGCAATTATCTTTTGCGACGGCATTTTATCGTCGCAAATGGATTTTGTGACGCCACCTATTGCAACGCCAATATTTCCGTCGCAAAAGGCTTATTTTTCCGTCGCAAAAGCTTAAATTGCCGTCGCAAAAGCAATTTTTTTTAGTAGTGTATAAATAGTAAGTATTGGGCCAAGGTCTGGGGGCCACGTACTCTTCCAAAAGTAAAATGCTTTGTCTGGAGGCTTTTGAAGAACATTATTCCTACAAAGGATGCTCTCATGCAACGTAGAGTTGATATGGTGGACCCCAAGTGCATGTTCTGGATGGCTGAAGCGGAAACCGGTACACATTTGTTTAAATCTTGTCTAGCTTTACATTGTTTCTGGTTATTTGGCCCTCTGAAATTAAATGCTACTGCACACCCGGGCAACTGTGTCCGAGATTGGGTCTTAGAAATGATTGACTCCCTCAGTGGGGATCAGCGAGATCTTTTCTTCATGGGCTTATGGGCCATTTGGACAGAGAGGAATAAGTTAGTGTGGAATGATGCTCACTTCCAGCCTATGCTTATGATCCAGTGGTCTACTCAAATGCTTGAGGATTTTCAAAAGTACCACCCGAAGGCAGTTAGGAAGCAGCGAAGGCCTCTAACTAAGTGGCAAAATCCTCCAAGTGGTCGTCTGAAAATCAATGTTGATGGGGCCTTTAGAGCTGAGGAAGGGAGTGGAGGTATTGGGGTAGTTGTCAGGAATGATGCTGGTATGGGTATTGCTGCTTTGGCCAGGACTTTTCTACATGCACACTCGGTTCTTAATATGGAAGCGGAGGCGTGTAGGGCTGGCTTACTTCTTGGTATTCACCAAGGTTGGACTGACATAGATGTTGAAAGCGACTCTGCCATCCTGATTTCTGCTCTCAATAGTAGAGAGAAGAATTTCTCTGAGGTAGGGGTCATCATTACGGGCCGAAGGGCCCGACCCGGCCCTTGCATTACGGCGGGCCGGCCCGACCCTTTCTCAATTAGGGTAGGGTAAGGGCCATGCAACTGAAACCCGGCCCAGCCCGGCCCTCTAGGCCAGCTCTATTAAGCCCTAATAATTTTCTATTTTTTCTATTTTTTAAATAAATTTCTCCTTTTTCTATAACATACAACTTATCTCTTTTTTGGTAATTGATTTCCTAACCTTTCTTTTCTTTAATTCTTGTTTCCTTTGTTACTTTTTGAGAGATTTAGAGAGAGAGAGAGTTAATTAAATATAAACACATTAACTTATTATAACTTATAATTAAGTTAATTCCAATATATATATATATATATATATATATATATATATATATATATATATATATATATATATTAAATATGATCAACAAAAAGCAATGAGTCTTATATTGCCTATATGACCATGGAGCCACATTTTGAGGAAAAAAGAATAATATATTTCTTTTTGTTAAACAAATTAAAGCTTTTTTAGGCCCATTTCGGCCCTATTTAGCCCTATTTGGAAGGCCGGCCCGACCCGGCCCTTTCGACCCTAGTGACTCGGGCTTTTCGGGTGGGTAAAGGTTAGCATATTTAAGCCCCGGCCCGACCCTAAATCTTGTTGACTTTGACTAGGCCCGCCCCGCCCGACCCTAAGCCCTAAAATTTAGGGTAGGACCGGCCCTAGCCCGGCCCATGATGACCCCTCTCTCTGAGGTAAGTCGAGTTTTAGATGATTGTAGGGAGTATATTACTGCTTTTCAATCTGTTAGAATTCGACATATTTACCGTGAAGTAAATGGTGTAGCGGATAGGCTTGCTCACCTTGCTAGTAGTGGTTTTATAGATGATGTTTGGTTAGACGAGACACCTGTAATCATTCAGGATGTTATCTACGAGGATTATTGTAACTGTTCTACTGTAGCTCGGGGTTCAGGTTTTATGTCCGCCCCCCCCCCCCCCTCCCGGATGCAAAATTCTACTATTAATATAATAAATGGAACCGGGCGTGGGGCTGAGCTTCCCAGCTAGGCTGGGTTCCAAACCCCTTTAAAAAAAAAAAAATAGAGAGTGTGAATTTCACTCCCCTTAATTAAATGAAAAATATTGGTCCACCAAGGCACACCAGAAGAAGGAAATAATGTATCACAATGGGTACAACTATACTAAATTACTAATCAATTGTTATAGTGAAGAGATAAAACTACCGAATGATGATGAAATGATTCATCAAACAATTTGACGATCTTATTTCATACCCACAAATCTAACTCTAACTTACGCATCATTAATAATATACTTCCATATGCCTTAACTTTTTTTTTCGAACAAAAGATAATTCATTAAAAGGAAAAAAGTACAGAAATGAACACAAGGCTGAAAATCCCTTCCCAAAACTGGGCATATATATGAGTCCATATGCGTTAACTTAAAATTCTCATTTGTAGTAGGGTAAACAATACTTGTATCTCTCATAATAGAGCTTTATCAGTAACCTTCATACATTTTACAAACTTTTCAAATTAATTTTCTCCATTATCTCAAGTCTCTGAACTAAGAAAAAGTTAGAAAATCCTATGATTATATTGTTTCTAGCTACAGTATTACGAGTTTTGGACTAATATCTAACCAAAATAACTAGAAATTATATGATGCAAATATGCAGTCATGAAAATATTACATGCAAATCATGAAATCATCACTCAAATCATTCATACATTAAATCACATAATGGCGATGATGTCGCCATGACACCCCGGCCCATTCAATATTACTATATGACAAAAGTTTTATATGGAGCGAGGGTTGTATAACAAAGTCCAGAAGCCCTATGCCAATAAAGATATCATCATAACAAAGTCAAACTATGCAACTTTTGGAGAACTAGATAAATTGTATGCGGCTAATATTGAAATTTCTACAAAAAAACAACACTAGAATGTTAAGGACAAAATGTTTTCGTAATTTTTTAACTCCCATTTTCATTCTTTGACTATTTATGTATTATATTTGTTATTGTGATTGATACATGAAAGGTACGATATCTTTTGAATTTTTGAAAGTTTAGGTTAGTTTCCTGCATTAATTATTCATACAAGTACTATAATAGGTGCATGAGTACAGTATATATGAGTTGATCATGAAAACAATACATGAAACACATGTCATATGTTAATATATTCTAAGCGTGAGTTCTCTCTCCACGCATCCAAACCCTAAGAGTGAGTACGGCGGCCGTCGGCTGTTTTTCCTGTGACCTCCTCACCTCCATGGCGTCCATTGAGGATGTTACCGCCTCCTTTGCAGCATCTCTTGCTTTAGCCGGCAATGAAGTTATCGATCTGTCTCGTCGAACTGGGGGTGCACCACGCCGTCCTCGACAATCCTACCTACTGGCCAAACCCTTAGCAAAGCATCCTGCTGCCCTTAACGACCTTAGGCGTTTCTTCAAACGCGTATGGGTGCTCGACAAAGGATTTAAGATTCAAGAGAGAGAGCAGAACCAGTTTGTGCTAGCTTTCGACCTTCAACGTGATCGAAACAAGGTGTTGCGTGGTGGTCCCTGGCGTTTTAACCATGCCCCGATTGTGATGAATGAATATGATGGCATGTCACCGATCAGTTCGGTGAAGATGAACTCTTTATTCTTCTGGGTGAGGATCTCCAACATCCCACCTGCTTTTGAGGACCCAGACATGATCCAGGCTATTGCTTCTGTGGCGGGAAAGTTCTTAGAGCTGGATGACAAACTTTTCGACACTGTGAGTAAAGTTAGGGTTCGAGTTGCTCAGGAATTGTCCAAACCCTTCTTTACGCTGAAAACGCTCCTCCTTGCTCCGGGGATTGAAGCGGATATATCCTTCTTCTTCGAAAACTTGGTAGGTATGTGCAACTCCTGCCATTTTCTGATGCATGGTGAGAATGGGTGTCCGGTTAGTGGGATGGATACTATCCATACTGGGGTTCGAGCCAATGTTGATAAGAGAGTGGAGATCCTTGCTCCATCGTTGAGTTTTAATGCAGGTACATTCCTAAACGGCATGTTCGTTTCTAGGGGGTGCAAACACCGGTCCTTCCACCGGTCAACAGGGCTCTTTTTAGTCATGACACTCCTGGCCGTAAACCTATAATCCTGCGGGAGAAGTTGCTTCCCAACAAACCGGATAATTCACTGGCCTTAGTCCCAGTCTCTGATCCTCATGATATTACTGGGATTGAACCTATTGTGCCGGCTCTCATTGAAGATGAGGGGAAGTTTGATGAGCAGTTGGAGAGTGACACAGATGTTCCTGCCATGGTGGAGCCAAGAATTGAGAATAGGGTATGCCCTCCCACCTTTGAGGCCTCTCCCAAAAAGCTGAAGATTTTGCTCCCGGACTTGTTCAAACAAGGGGATATGCATGATGCTCCAGCAAAGAAGTTGAAGACCCCATGTTTCCCGACTAAGTTTTCAGCACGGTCTCTAGGACTCCTGGCAGCCCTGGGCAGCATTCTGGTGCCAAAAGAGCTGATCGTGGCAGGTACTACGAAGCCACCAAAGAAGAGAGGAAGGCCACTTGGATCAAAAAATAAAAATCCACCCAAAGCAAAGAAGATTGTTGTTGCACAAGCAACTTGTTTGGAGTACCTTACTAAGCCTCCTAGCCCTAGTGAGAAGGGCAAGGAGAAAATTTAAGTTTTTTTGTTTTTGTGACTAAGCCTATTTACTACACCTTTGTGTAGTTTATAGGCTCACTTGGAATAAGTGAGCATTGATCTGTAGTAGTGAGTGGTGCTAGCATATCGCTCGTCTTACTTGCCTATGAGCAGTGACTGATATGTATCCGTGCCGTTCTGGCTTTAGTGAATGAAAACCCTATTATTATTGATTCAAAAAAAAAAAAAATACATGAAACACATTAATTACTCGATCATGCTAATGTAAATACACCATGATTTCAGGATAAAATGAATACAATACTATGATCTTGTGGGTCCCCCCAGTTCTCTTTACATGAAAATAAATACATAATTGATGGAACAATGAATTAAAGTACTAAGATCTTTGCCAATTGCCAAATTGATTCATTTTTTCAGGCCTTCAGAACTCGAGAATGGTAACAATGGGCTTTTTTATTCTTTTTTAGTAACATTGAATGAGAAACTAAAGTTCAACCAATCCCATATATTTGTTGACCTTCTACTTTTTTCCTGACGAAAACACAGGGATGCTTTGCTCATTCCAAAAGAAGTTGCCAGGATCAACCAAGGTCTTAACATGAACAAGTCTCCTAAAGTTGTTCTTGAAGTACTTCAAACCCCAAATGCTTGCTTGTGCATAGCTTGTATTGCCATAACTGTTCCTCCCCAAATCAAGATCCCTATAATTCAAATAGGCAGCTCTAGGAGACTTTGAAACATATGGTGTCATGTATGCATACAACCTTCTCATAAATCCAACATACTTCTTGGTGTCCTTGCCATCACCCCAAGTAACCATATACTGGATTTCATATTTGTTTCCTTTTCTATGTGGGAAAGCAGTTTCTGAATCGGAAATCTCACTCATTTTTCCTCCATATGGTGTCAATATCATATAGGATGTGTTTGCTTCAAGCAATATGTGCCATAAGCCTTCCAAGCCAGCTTCTGAGATGGGTTCAGTCACAAAGTCTGATTTTGCTTTGAAGAAGTAGTAGTAGCTGAGTTGCCGGCGGTTCAGCAAAATCTCTAAGGATTCGTGCATTGTGTAACCAGAAGAGTTCAAAACAGACTGAATCCAACTCATCTCACTGCAATGGCTGCTTTCTAAACTCAACTCTGGGAAGTTTTCCTGTATCACCTGGACAGCTTTGTCGACCCTCCCAAGAAACAAGGAACCGAATGCAATTGTTATAGTGTTGTTACTACTTCCTATAATTGAATGTAGGTAAAGGTCTTCAGGAAGCGTGTCTGCAATGTTTTGCCATTTCAAAAGAAGTTTGGTTGCACCTTGTTCTTTTGTCTTTGTAACGTCGCAAACTGTTACAGTTGGGGGAACAGGAACCAGTCTAAGCTTCCATGCTAGAATGACTCCAAAGCTTGATCCTCCTCCTCCTCTGATAGCCCAAAAGAGCTCTTCTCCCATGGACTTTCTGTCTAGAATTCTGCCGTTAACATCTACAATTCTAGCATCAATGACATTGTCGGATGCTAGACCATATTTTCTGACCATGGCTCCAAATCCACCCCCACTGATGTGTCCCCCAACACCGACGGTGGGACAAGTCCCTGCTGGAAAGCCATAGACTTTACTCTTCTGTGCGATGTTGTAATACAACTCTCCGAGAGTAGCGCCTGATTTGACCCAAGCACTCTCATTCTTTATATCAACATCGATGGAACGGAGATTGAAAAGATCAATGATGATGAAAGGAGCTCTGGATACATAAGATAGGCCCTCGTAATCATGCCCCCCGCTTCGGATTCTTATTTGTATGCCACTTTTCTTGGAGCAAATTACAGCTGCTTGAACCTGAGATTCATCAAAAGGAGTAATGATGGCCTCTGGTTTTGGTGTGGAATTGTTCAAGAATCTGAAGTTGTGTATGGAAAAATCTAAGACTGAGGGATAAGCAGAACTAGTTCTGGTGAGAATGATTTCATTACTGGAGTTACAGTTCTGTATGTGGGAGGAAAAGCATTGAACAAAGCTTTCAGAATTTGATGTTGAAGTTGTGGAACAAACTGAGTTGAGAAGGATGAAAAGTAGGGAAAACAGCTTTACATGAAAGGTCTCCATATTCATTTCCTCTGGATAAATATGTGAACTGCTCTGAGCTCATGTATATATGATGGATCCGGCTCCTCTAAAGTGAGGAGGTTGTGAATTTACGTCAATTTCATTAAATCTGGACTCTCTGTCTGATCTAAGGATTATTATAATTGACATATCACTCTTCTATCAATTTTTGGTTTTTCATCTAAACCCCAGTTAACTCTACCGTTAACTCAAAAAAAAAAAAAAAAAAAAACCCCCAATTTGGGGATTTCTTGTCAACGTTTCTCCTCTGCGTCAAGTTCCTTCCTTGTGCTTCCTTTTCTATTTTTCTTTGCTTCCATGGCTGCACACCAACCATGCATGGAATAACTTCTTGCAGTTGTGTTAATTAATAAACTCGTTAAGAAATAACCCTTTGCAAGGTATAGCATATAGCATCAGATGAATTGGTGTAACAAAGACCAAACAAAATCAATCACCTTTAATAAGTTCAAAAATAAAAATTAAAAAGAACAAAGTCAAAATCTAATGCATAGAAATCTCGGGACAAGCTTCAATGGTGAAAGAGCCCCTCCTGAAGATGCTATTGAAATATCAATCTGTTCACGAAAAGCACAAAGAACACATAACCCCTCACTACCACCTGAATAAACCCAATTTCACATTAAAGCCAATACTCTGAATAAGAAAGTGATATATAATCGATATCAAGATCTCAAACAAATAAAAAACAGACTATGGATCAAACACAATTGCAGCTAGGTACTTACAATCAAAAGGCAATGGATGATTGAAAGAACGGAGACCCTCTCCACTAGGGCCTCAATTTGCATAAAGCATTGCGGAATCGCATTGATAAAGCATGTATTAACAAGATTACAAAGCCTTGCACCCTGCGAAACAAAACCATACCAAAACTTAACTTCCCAAATTTTTTGATGAATTTATTAATTAACACAATTGCAAGAAGTTATTCCAAGCATGGTTTGTGTGCAGCCATGGAAGCAAAGAAAAATAGAAAAGGAAACACATGTGCAGAAGAGAAACGTTGACAAGAAATCCCCAGTTCCTTTTGTTTTTTTGTTTTTTTTTTAGTTAACGGTAGAGTTAACTGAGGTTTAAATGAAAAACTAAAAATTGATGGAAGAGTGATGTGTCGATTATAATAACCATTAGATTAGACAAAGAGTCCAGATTTAATGAAATTGACGTAAATTCACAATCTCCTCACTTTAGAGGAGCCAGATCATTATGAGGTGCTGTGAACTCGAAGAACTTTCATCCATTTTAAGTCCGCTGAAGACAAGTCAATGACGTCCAATTAATGCTTCTGTATTTTTTTTGTCCCACTCGGTGGAAAAATCCACAAGTCACTTAATTTTCAATAATTTACACTACGTATTGCATTCAATACCAAAAAGAATATTATAAAAGTTTAGAAATACGTATGAGAATGCATAAAGACCGAAAGATAAGTCCTATACGATTTACAGACTTTTCATAAGAAATTGTTTTTTTTTTGAAGAGTTCATAAGAAGTTGTTCAATTAATTGGAATGTGAATTATCTCATCTATGAAATCTAATCCATGGTGCTTTCATCAGTATTCAAATGAGAATTAATTTTTTTTTTTTCTAGTTCTTGTATGATTGCTTTCAATGTTATTTTTATTGACTAATATATAGGTAATGGACAATGACATACAAGACTCGTGCAAGTTTAGAAGATTAAAAGTCAACGTGAGTATTTGATTATGTACATACCTTAATCTTATGTTATTGTTGTCTAAATAAACAAGAAAACCATCTAGAGCACAACTCCTTCTGGATTGGCATATGGTTAAGCTTATTTATTGGTTGAGGCAGCCATGGCCAAATTATATCATCTGGCTCTTCTGCACATTGGTGGATCAAAATGCTGTGAAGAACAGTAAACAAATGAAACCTTATCCTTCTTTTGGCCTGTTTATTTCGGCCAATCCAATCAATTTATTTGGACAGTCTATTTTCCCCTAGATGGGAACACATGAATGCTTTGTTCATTTCTAAAGAAGTTACAAGGATCAATGACTTGAATCATAAACTCTCGCAAGCGTACGAATCGTGTCAAGTAAGGGAAGTATTTGGATCTTAGTTTATCGTACCTCGGGGATTAGGTGTTGGACCTAACCAAGATAATTGACGGTAGGATACTAAAAGCACACAAGAAAAATATAAAGTAAAATAAAAACTATAAACAATCAAGGCACCAAGCCTTAGCAATGCTCGGCTTAGCTCACACCAAGCCTATTCAAAGCCACAAACTTGTAGCCTCAAGATGGGTATACACAAATGAGTCGATGGATTCAATATTTGAGAATTGATTTGAACTTAACAAAAAGTAATAAAGTGTAAAGCGATTACTAAAAATGTAAAGGAATTAATAAAAGTGTAAACAATATGAATGAGAATGTCGGGTGCTAAGGAGGTTCCTTCACCCAAATCTCATGTGTCAGAAGCTAATCTAATATAGATGCAAATTTCCTACTTTGGCGGTAGTCGTATCCAAGGCGGTTCAAGGCTCAAGGACTTAAATTCTCTTTCATTGTATTCCTACTCCGGTTCAAGGGTCGTAGGAACTCACTTGACATGAATTAGAGCCGGTTCAAGGGTCACTAATTCACAGCAAGAGGCCTAGAGATCGAGGAATTAGACTACTAAGCGACCCGCCTGCTCAATCACACAGCGGGTGTAAATCACCATGCTTATAACCCCTCGAATATGAAATTGAAGGTTTCTAGTTTAGGAATTAGAGGAGGTCAAGCCCCTAACTCCGTCCTAGACATGCTCAAAATACACACTCTAGAGTTGACTAGGCTCCTAGACATACATTTTAACCCAACAAAAATTGATATAAGCATCCATCATATGAAATTGCATCATTACATTGAAATAAGCATCTTTTACACAAGTTTTGGATTATGGTACACAACCCTAGCCCCCAACAATAAAACTACTCACTACCCATCATTAAACTAACATCAATATACATAATTTAAAGAGGAAAAAGTGAAGAGAAGTAAGGAGTAACAAGAACAAACCACAAATTACTATAGAGCAATTATCGCTAGCCTTGATTTATGGCTCCCCACTTTTACCCAAATTTAATTGTGATAAAGCTATTGATGCACTCAAAGTGCCTTGTCTGCTCTAGGTCGGCGGCGAGTTCCTTGCTTCATCAAATGGTCGCTACCGCCTAGTGGCAGGGTGAGTCTAAGTGTCGTCGGGTTTATCCTCTGGCGGCAACATAGTAGGAAAGTTGTGTGTATGGTAATTAGGCTCCGTTGTAATCTGGTTACATATCAAGTTATCTTTCCGTTATGTCACCGCTATGTTAAAGCAAATACAGTCACCAGTAGAGCGCTCTTTGCTAGTTGGTGCCTTGTTGAATACAGTTATTTGGTAGAGACTCATGATAGTATTTCAGGACGTTCTCTAGATGCTTATTGTAATAAGGGGTTTAGGCTCTATGTCCCCCCCTTGTATTCGACAGTTTCATTAATCAAGACCTGAGGGTAGCCGCACCAGCCCTTTATTCAAAAAAAAAAAGCTATTGATGCTTGGGCTACCCCCTTTGAATTCTTGAGAAATTGATAAAGTTGGTGGTGGAGTAGTGAAAAGAAAATAAGATATAAAAGTGGGTGTGGTGGTTTTTGGTGAGGAGAAGAAAAGATAAAGGAAAAATAGGGAGTGTGGCTACAGTAGGTCTGATGCTCGAGAGAGGGGAGAATTCGTTCTCTAATTGTGGTGGTTTCTAGAGAGAGAGGATCCTCCTTCTCTCTAGAAATTTTCTCAAATCAGCCATCATTTTGAGAGTCTCACCATCACCTCCGTTTGCACCACCACCACCACTACTTTTATCTCCATCTCCACTCTATCCACCCAGCCTTTTTCTTGACCAGATCTGCCCTTTTCCTTCATTTTCCTTCTTTTTCTCTTCCCTCTATTTCCTTCAAGTTCTCCATCAACCTATCACTTGCTGCTGCCATCATGAGCTTTGCCATGACTGGGCGAGCTCTCACTCTCACCAACCACATCACCTCTCCACCTCTTCACTCCATCACCAAAACCCAAATCCTATCTCACATCAACTCTTCATCAATTTTTTAGCACAGATCTTCCTCCTCCTTTGTTATTGTTTTTGTTTGACAGGTTTGACCAATTTAGCTTTCAGATCGGCTCCATGCTCCACCACCTCTAAACAAACTTTCACCCGTTGGGGGATTTTTGTTATCTCAACAGAGGGTGTCCAGATTACCTCGGTAATCACTCCCTCTTCGGTTACTCGATTTCTATTGGGCGTTCTTGAGCCCGGCATGTGTCACAAAAGGTGGAGAAGGCGGTACGATCTGATGCTGCGGCGGCGAATTGACGTCAAGCAACAACTTGATTACTGCGGCAGGAAGACTATGCGGTTGATGAAGATGTGGTGGCTGTTAGAAAGTTTAGGGTTTCTTTCTTTTACCTTTGGGCTTCTGACTTGTAATTTGGCCACATCCATTATGAGTTGTATTTTGTTTATGGTGGGCCTAAGTGCCTCTTTTGCTGGGCCTATGTGCCTCTTGTTGTTGGGGCCTATGTGCCTCTTGATGCTGGGGTCTTTTGTACCTCTTGTATTTGGATGTACCAGTTGGACCATCTAATACATATTTTCCATTGACAAAAAAAAAAAAAAAATTGTGGTGGCTGGTCTCTTTGATAAAGGAAGAGGATGAGGTAGGCACGTGTCAATTAATGGGTGGATGGCTTCCTTGACTTGCAACACGTGTAACCTAACAAGAAGCATAATTAGAAAGGCTGCAAAGCTGCTTCGTGCTTCCCTTATTTTATCAAACAAATGTTTAATTAAATAAAGGGTTAAATACTTGTTACTCCTCAAACTTTACCCTGAAAAACAGTTTAGTCCCTCGCCTTTTAAATTAAACAGAAAAGTCCTTATTCTCTTTAATTCTCACACAACTGGTCCCAAAATGACTATTATACCCTTCATTTCCTCTTTTTTTTTTTTTTTAATTATTTTCTGCCCCTCTCTCTCTCTCTCTCTCTCTCTCTCTCCAAGTTCGTCTCCGACCTCAAGTTTATCCATATCGACGGCGACCCATTTTCTGGTCAGGCTAGATCGTTGATAGGATGCCCTAGCCCCACCTCCCTAACCCGAAAATCATGGCTGCGATGACCGGATTCTGATCAACATCATCAACCATCTAAACCTCCCACAACTCCTTGCTCCAGTTCCCCAACCCCAATTCCAGCTCCGACCAACCCAACTCCGATCCAATTTCCAACCAACCTGCCTCCACCGAGCTCTACTCCCAACCCGCGTACCCCAAATTTCAACCTACCTCCACCAATAACGATCTCCAATACAAGCCCACCTCTGCCCGACCAGACTTCCAATCTACCTAAAATTTCAGGCCAGTTTTTCAGGGTTTTTGACGCCTAAGTCACAAAATTTCTAGAAAGGCTGAAGCTTGGTGGTGACGGAGTCACAATCCAGAAACTCATCCATCTCCTCTGACACCTTCTCTGACCTCTCTATCAAATCCGACTCGTGGGCAACAAAAGCATCAACTCCTATCAATTTCAGCCAAAACGACACCTCTCTTCTGCTGCTAAAGCAATTGGGCAAATGTTGCAGAGGACGGAGAAGCTAGGGCTTGATCTAAGTTGCCGCAATAGGCCTGGAGCTCTGAGAGGAGAGTCGGAGCCTGGCTCAGATTTTGATCAATTCGGAGCTTGTTGTTGACGAATGAGAGGAACAACGGCGAGAGATCTGAGGCCGGAGGCAACGGAGGCTGAACTACCGAGTCCATGATTTCAAGCCATTCCAGTTCGGTGGTGCTACTGGCGAATTCGAACAGAAAACTAGAATAGATCTCAGAGAGAGAGATAGAGAGACAGAGAGAGAGAGAGAGGCAGAAAAGAATAAATAAGAAAAATAGAAAAAAAAAAAAGAGGAAATGAAGGGTATAATAGTCATTTTGGGACCAGTTGTGTGAGAATTAAAGAGAATAAGGACTTTTCTGTTTAATTTAAAAGGCGAGGGACTAAACTGTTTTTCAGGGTAAAGTTTGAGGAGTAACAAGTATTTAACCCTTAAATAAAGGGAGCTTCTATTCATACCTCCAAAATTGGCATTTGGACCTCTTTCTTTTTTCAAGTGATAGTTGACTTTGTCAACTCATGTCAAATTACCAATAAAGACACAAAAGAGAAAAAACAAAAATTAAAAAAAGTCTTTTCCCTTTTAGAGGTATGAAATCAACAAATATTCATCCTCATGCCATTTTTTCCCTTTTGTTTTTGTTATGATCTTCATCCTTACCAAGCAGCGGAGAAATCAACAGACTAGTTCCTTACTTTGCAGTTCCTTGAGTCAATTTTGGATATGCAATATTCTCTAACCAAAACACCAACAGACCACTTTCGCTTAAAATCATACTCATCCATTGGAGCGTACTGTTTGAGCTAATATATGAAACGAGGGAATCTTAGGAAGTTGAAAAAATGAACTGCTCTTAGCCTCTAAAGATGCGTATGCCTACAAAATACAATAATAAGCAGGGGGGAGAGCTATCAATTGAAAGATTTTTTTTTTTTTTTTTTTCAGCTTATTAGTTATATCAAGAGTAAAATAATATTGTGAAACGTTCAAAAATTGATAGAGGTCTAACTACCGATTTTTGAGGTATATGAATAGAACACTCTAAAAAAAAAATTTTATTGATATTATTGGATGATGGGTATTATGGGAAAATTAGGGAGGTGTAGATAGCATATTGGTTATTTGTAAAAGTAAGTTGGAGGTTTAAATACTAATTTTAGAGGTATGAATAGAAGCTCCCTTCATTCAAAACGGAGAGAAACAAAGAATGATTGTACAAAACCGAGACTAGTCATATACGCAATTACGCATCCCCAGCAATAGTCATATAAGTTGTGCTAGGTCAACTTCTATCATAATGTAAGACAGAGACTAGTAATCAATGAAGAAAGGACCATTTTCCAAATTTTGCCAATCAAGTCAACCAATTTCCAGAGACTTGCTTTGGAATGGACTGAAGCAATTCCGTTGCTGTTTCCACGATTATACATACGTAGCTTCTAAAATCCTTTTGCTTCAACTATATAGACTTCAGAGCTATCAATTGAAAGATTTTTTTTTTTTTTTTTCAGCTTAGTTATATCAAGAGTAAAATAATATTGTGAAACGTTTAAAAATTGATGGAGGTCTAACTACCGATTTTGGAGGTATATGAATAGAACACTCTAAAAAAAAGTTTTTATTGATATTATTGGATGATGGGTATTATGGGAAAATTAGGGAGGTGTAGATAGCATATTGGTTATTTGTAAAAGTAAGTTGGAGGTCTATTAAGTGAGGAGGTCTAAATACCAATTTTGGAGGTATGAATAGAACCTCCCTTAAATAAATGGTAGAAAAACCCTGCTGCTAGTTTCGCAGCCACCGCCCCGGTTTAATAGTCTTTTCACCATTGCTTTGTCCTTGATCAGTCGAATTAATGAAGCCATATCTTTCACTTCTTGCCTTAATATCACTAACCAATTTTTTCAAAACATCGATTTTCGAGGCCATCTGGTGCTTTGGTTTCATTTCCTGCACCAACCAAGTAATTTTTCGGAGAAGACCAATGAATCCACGGTCTTGATGTTTCCGTGTGATGCGTAGCAAATATTCATCCATCACATCTTCTATGTGATAAGCTGCTTCCCTTACTTGTTTAACCCAAGTTCTTCTAAAAAAAAAAATACTTGTTTAACCCAAGTTGTGATACCTTGGTTGATAATATTGAACGTCTCCCCTTCTCTTGCTGCCTCTGCATCTGCATCCCTCAGGAAGGATCGAATGCTCTCGAGCTCATCTCGGATGCAAGAAATTTCTTGGTGTACATCTCTCGAAATTTTTGCTTCTGTGGTGATTAGAAATGTAATCAACTTATCAATCACAAAGCATACAACTGATTCCGCCATGTATTGGATAGTTTACAACTGAAGAGAATTGTATTACATTTGATCAGTTTACAATTTCTTTAGCTATGGTAAGACTTTGCGGTTGCTATGTACATCAGCTATGTGAACACAAGAATATTCCAACCCTGTCTTTTGCGTATTTCTGGGCAGGTTTCATTTCGTTGATCAATTATTCCTGGGCGGAGTCTGACTCTGAAATTGCAATTTTTTATGCTCGACTCTTTTTTTTTTGGCTATTTTGTATATTTTATGATCAACTTGAACCCAAAGCGTGGAATTTCATATGCCATTAGCCTATTTTGTACATTTTATGTTAATTGGCTAGACTGTCTTGCCAATAAATATATTTTTAGTCGAAGTTCTAATACTATGAATGTGATCTATAACTCGTCTTTTTTTTTTTCTTTTTTTTTTTGGATAGATATAACTCGCTTACTTGCCAACATCTGCCAGCAGCTCAGCAATTTAAGTAAAATATCGAATATAGAAATATTCATACACCAGATGAGCGCGGGAGTAGAAAAAGTTAGCTAAAGAATATGGTTATTATTAACTTATTATAAACGTCTTTTTCTTTATTTTTTGATTTGTTGTTATTTATAGTTTATTCGTTTACTTGTTCATCCTTTCTAATTGATTTGGTTTCTATAATATTTAGTGTATATATATATATATATATAAAAGGGGTATTTACGTAAAAAAATTGTTTTGTCTTGACACACACTTTATGCGTGCCATTTGACCTTTTATTTTTAGAAAATTTGTGAAAAAATAAATAAAAACTGAAAAATAAAAAAGAAAAGAAATGGATAGTGAATAATTATTTTTAGTTTTATAGCTAATATTAGTTTTACCCTCTCTTGATAAAAATGTTGTTCTTGTGCATATTAATAAACTATGGGCATAACAGGAAGTTTAAAAATTTAACTATTCAAAAGAGAATTGACTTAATTATATAAAATATTACTAGCGTTTGACCCGTGCTTTACCCGGAGAAATAATGTGGAAACTTGATGTTCTTTTGTCTTAAATTTCAACGCCTAAAGAGAATCAAAGTTTAGGAATTGAAACTGTTTGGATTGAAATTGTGAGAAACACAATCTCTCTTTTTCTCTTTTCTAATTTCCTTTCATTTGATTATGGTAGTTTGCCATAATAGCATTTTTAGATATTTTTTTATGAATTAATTTCATTTTATTCCAAGAGTATTTATGGCAATTCAAAATTTAGTGAAGCCTTTGACACCAAAAGAGCGCCTCCATTTATAATAGTAAAGATAGATAATATGTGGACAAATTATGGCTCTCCGCCTCCCACTTCGACTCTTAGTAAACCCTAGCCGCCATGGTCTGGGGACCCAACAGTGGCGCACGACGCCGACGCCAAACAGAGTTTCACTCTCTGCCTTTTGCCGTCTTCTGGGGGCAAACCAACGTCAAGCAGTTTCTATGACTACCCAACCGAGATCTCTCTTTGCAGAGGCGGTGTATCAAACTCTCTCTTCCACCGTGTCTAACCCCATTGACGCGCGTCTGAGGGGATGATGGTGCTACCTTTGTCGAGAGTTCGAGGAGGCCAACACAAACAGATGTTGGTCGGGTTCGACCGCGAAGAGCACGCCTCAAGACTCATCAGATTGCTGTGGCTTGGTGGTTAAGGCCAGCGTGTCAGGTTGGCTTTTCCAATTTCCGACCTGTGACTACGACAAGGGGTTTTGAGCCTCGTGGGGGAATGACAGCGGCGGGGCTTCAGGCTATCTGGGCTCCTGTTACTGCGCTTCGATCTGCTAGATTGACTGTCTGGGTTATCTGGACTAGTGTGGCGGCGGACGACGGAGACACTAGCAGCAGGAGAGTAGCGCCTCATGACGCGTTTCTTCTCAGCCGGAACCATGGCTTGAGTGCCCGAGATCAGGGTGCCCAAAGCAGATGGAGAGCCAAGCCCTTTGGGCTTTGGAAGATGTTTTCAACCTTGGGCCTATGGTTTTGGAATTGGGCCTTTTTGTGGACCAAACTGATGGGCTCTAGCCCTCTAGGGTTTCGGGTTTGGGATCCCGGTGGATTGTCTCAGCTAACCATATCAATGTTCTTTACGTTTATGGTGGGTCTATGTACTATGTTTTTGTTTCATAGTATAATAGGCTTGCTATGAATAAGTGTGTGCAGAGTGTTCAATGAGTGGACCTATTCCTATGTACCATTGTGGTACCACCACAACTTCTTGTTTTGTCTATTGTCTATCTGCATGATGACATCGGAAGGGTATGTAATGGCCATTCTGGCTTGAGATAAATGAAAATCGTTTTGATTTTGATTAAAAAAAAAATATATGTGGACACATTTGAACAAAAAATTTTAACAAATCATTCGAATAAAATTGGAGCTGGCCCTACATGACGTGCTATGTACCTCTATTACCTTTAATTTGTTATAGAATAAAAGAGTTATGGCACGTTTATCTATATAAACCGGAAATGAGATGAATTGAAATAAACTCCTAAAATTATCGGAGTTCAAACAACTACTCTCTACTGTATAGAAAGGTAGGATTGGAGTATTTAGTTACTTAACATTTTGGATGATTTCCTCATTAGTTTTCCTTTCTTATTTTAGAAGGTAGAGATGACACTTTGGAATTTTAATAATACAGATCGATTTGTGTATGCTAGAGGAGTTAAGGCACATAGGGAAGTTGTTCTTGCTATGTACACGTGGACATTGTTATTGCTAAGTAATACATGGTAGAAAAACCCTAAAGCTGCTAGTTTCGCAGCCCCCAAACACTAATCCTAAGCCTACGACGTCCCCGTCCCTTTTCACCGCAACCACAACCCAACCATGTCGAATATCGACAATGTCACTGCCTCTTTCGCGGCCTCCTTGGCCCTTTCTGGTGGTGGTGAGGTGATTGACATCTCGGCGATGGCAAGCGGATCTCAGCGCCGAGCGTCACAGTCCTATCTCCTAGCCCATCCTTTGGCAGCCAAACCTGCCGTCTTGAATGATCTGAAACGCTTTTTTAAGAGTGTGTGGGTGCTCGACAAAGAGTTCAAGATCCAAGAGAGAGCGCCTAACCGTTTTGTCCTGAGTTTTGATCTCCTTCGTGACAGAAACAAGGTGTTAAAGGGAGGACCTTGGAGTTTCAACCATGCTCCTATTGTGCTCCATGAGTATGACGGGGTTACGCCAATCCAAGCAATGAACCTGAATTCTCTCTATTTCTGGGTTCGTATCACGGACATCCCACCGTTATACGAGGTACGTCATACTATCAAGAACATAGTCTCTGTGGCTGGGAAATATATTGAACTGGATGGGAAACTCTTTGATAATTCAGGGAAGGTTAGGGTTAGGGTTTTGCATGGCATAGACAAACCCTTCTTCCTGAAAAAGACTTTGAAATTGGATGTTGGTGTGGAAGCTGATATTTCCTTTTTCTTTGAGAATCTTGTGGGCAAATGCAAAGCGTGTGACCTAATTTTCCATGAGGATGGTCGCTGCCCTGCAGCTGATGGTAAGGCAGTGCCATGGGTCGAGCATGGCGGTCAGGAAAAAAGGCCGGAAATCCCTAGCCCTTCCTTGGGTTTTACTACCTGCAGGTTTACAAATGGAACATTCAAATTCCAGGGCCTCCAAACCCCAGTCCTGCCTCCGGTAAGTAGAGCTCTCTTTGGCTCTAAGGAATTGCATACTGGACGCAAACCAATTCTGCTGCGTGATCAGGATATCAGGTCTTCCTCCAGTGGGGATAACGCTCTTGCATTGGTTCCTGTGGAGAATGGGTCAGTTGAGAAGATAGTGCTCACCAAAAGGGATAGGCCGGCCTCCCCGTATTCATCTCCGAAGAAACTGAAGGTACTCCTACCTGATTTGTTTACAACTCCAACCAGTATGGACATGCCTACCAAGAAGCTGAAAATGTCGGAGTTTACTACCAAGTTCTCTGCCAAATCACTGGGGATAGTTGAGGCTCGCTCCTGGTAGTATTTTGGTCCCTAAGGAAGCAAAGCAGGAGGTGAAAACTGAACCTAAGAAGAAAAGAGGAAGGCCTCTTGGCTCCAAGAACAAGAAGCCGTCCACAGCATAGAAAGTTGCGGAAGCACAAGAACTCTGTTTAGCCTATCTTACCAAGCCTCCAAGCCCTAGTTTGAAGGGCAAGGAGAAAGTTTAAGTCTTTTTGTTTTAGAACTTGCCTATTTACTATGCTTGTTTTCATAATTGATAGGCTTACTTTAATAAGTGAGCATGAAATGTCTTTAGTGAGTGGTGCTATCCTGTATACCACTGTTTCTTATCTGCCCTCTGTATCAAGGTAGTGGAAAGGTATATAATGTACCGTTCTAGCTTAAGCTAATGAAATCGTTTTGATTTGATTCAAAAAATAAATAAATGTTAATTAAACAAATATTTAATTAAATAAATGTTTGATTAAATAAATCTCTTTTTTTTCTCCTCTTAATGATCTTAGGACTTTCGCACACATCATCACACTCCCTAGCTTGCATTGACCATGATTGACCGTGTCGACAATTTCGCCATTTTATCGGAATACTTCAATTTGCACAATTTCGCATCATTTTATCTTATTTCCACAACTCCGCTTATTTCTACAAAATAAATAAAAATGGATTAATTACATATTAATTGACATGGGGATTGGTTTATTCCTAGTGTTTACTATGTAATTACGTGCACAGAAATGCGTGTAATCAATCAACCAAGGTCTTTGTTAGTATATATACCTCCCAGGCACAAATATCGGAAGCACAAGGCTCACTAGCCACTTGAAACAACGTCAATATTAATACCCAGACATGATGCCGATACCATACACTGGCAGAATCGGGTAGGCCATCTAGGCCCACATTGAAAACAAAGGGGTGACAAGCCCAAAACTACACTATAAATATGTTCCTCTCCTCTCATTCAAGGTAAGCCACTATTCTTCACTTACTCCTATCTTGTCTACATTCTTACATGTATCTGATTTAGGCATCAGAGAGTTGAAGGCCGGCTAGCCCGGTTTTTCCTCTGACCTCTGTTCATGGTTGACAGGTACGGAACTCGGAGATGGCAGCTCTCACAACCACCCCGTTTCTTTCACAGAAACAGTCTTAACATGAACCTTGATTATCGTACCTCGGGGATTAGGTGTTGGACCTAACCGAGGTAATTAGCACTAGAATAACTTAAAAGCACACAATGAAATGAAAATAAAAATAACAATAAAAATAAAATATTCACAAGGCACCAAGCCTTGGCAATGCTCGGCTTAGCTCACACCAAGCCTATTCAAAGCCACTAACTTGTAGCCTCAAGATGGGTATACACAAATGAGTCGATGGATTTGATATTTGAGAGTTGATTTGAACTAAACAAAAAGTAATAAAATGCAAAGCGATTAATAAAAATGCAAGGAAATTAAACTAGAAAAGTGTGAACAATATAATGAGAATGTCGGGTGCTAGGGAGGTTCCTTCACCCAAATCTCATGTGTCGGAAGCTAATCTAATGTAGATGCAAATTTCCTACTTTGGCGGTAGTCGTATCCAAGGCGGTTCAAGGCTCAAGGACCGAAATTCCCTTTCATGATATTCCTACTCCGGTTCAAGGGTCGTAGGAACTCACTTGGCATGAACTAGAGCCGGTTCAAGGGTCTCTAATTCACATCAAGAGACCTAAAGATCGAGGAATTAGACTACTAAGCGACCCGCCCGCGCATTCACGCAACGGGTGTAAATCACCATGCTTATAACCCCTCGAATACGAAATTGAAGGTTTCTAGCTTAGGAATTAGAGGGGATCAAGCCTCTAACTCCATCCTAGACATGCTCAAAATACACACCCTAGAGTTGACTAGGCTCCTAGACATGCATTTTAACCCAACAAGAATAGATATAAGCATCCATCATATGAAAATTGCATCATTACATTAAAATAAGCATCTTTTACACAAGATTTGGACTATGGCACACAACCCTAGCCCCCAACAACAAATCTACTCACTACCCATCATTAAACAAACATCAATATACATAATTTAAAGAGGAACAAAGTGAAGAGAAGTAGGAGTAACAAGAACAAGCCACAAATTGCTATAAAGCAATTATGACTAGCCTTGATTTATGGCTCCCCACTTTTACCCAAATTTAATGGTGATGAAGTTCTTGATGCTTGGGCTCTCTCTTTGAAATTTGTGGAATTGATAAGAAGATAGGATCTTAGTGAGGTAGATCTTGGTGAGGTGAAGAAAAGATGAGAAGGAGGAATTTTGGTGAGGTGGTGTAGATCTTAGTGAGGAGGTATGATCTTGGTGAGGAGTAGAAATGGAGAAGGATGTGTGGTGTGGTGGTGCGGCTGATGAAGGAAAATGGGAATTGAAGAAAAATGGATCTGGTGGAGGATGGGTCTGCGGCTGTGTTCGAGAGGACAGAAAAATAGGGGTTTTTTTTTTTCTTTGATGGGAGAAGAATCAATATATATGTAGTCTCCATAATTGAATGTGTGGCTGTCAGCAAAGAGAAAAGAAGAATGCACGTGGGAGCTTGAAAGAAATAAAAGGAATGCTCTGCCACGTGTCAAAGCCGGATTGGTCTCTAACCAATCAAAACGTGCATGGCTGCCTCCCTTCTTGGGTTGATTAGGCTTAATTAATCAAGTGATTAATTAAGCAATTAATCACTTAATTAATTAACCTAATTAATTAACATGCAATTCTTTTGTAAACTTCTCAATTCTTTCTGTTTCTTCTCACTCTTCTCCATGCACTTCCGCATGTATTATCGGAGGCAATTAGATCCCGCTCTCATGATGGCATTGACTACGGCTGACCCGAGTCGGCTATTTCGTCTTTTTGTCGGAAATCTCCATTTTGCTCAATTTTCCACCGTTTTCTCTCGATTTCCGCAACTCTGCTTATTTTCTACAAAATAAATAAAAGTTGGATTAATTACATTATAATTGGCTCAAGGATTAACTTATTTCTAGTGTTTTAGATACAATTACATGCATAGAAATGCGTGTAATCAATAGGCACAGAGTCACAAGGGCCTTCAACAACCTAAGAACAAATAGGCAGTTATCCTCATCAAACCATTCAATAAACAAATAGGAACATATAAAAGAGCCTGAACAAAGACAAAATACTATAATTTTTACAACCCTAGCATAACTTATAGGTTTCTCACCCAACTTCCATTGTCAGGCTGATTCCACTTCTTGCATATGCCACAAACATGTTTTGTCAACTGCAACAAACAAAAAAAATAATAATATCGTCAAGTCTAATTTATCATTGCCTATCGTCAAGTCTAATTTATCACTGATCATCTATAATCCATCTTCAAACTTCACAAAACTCAACACAAAGGATCATTGTGTTTCATGCTGCAAGTAAACCAACCGAGACCGAAACCAAAATCCAAGTCTAGTTACATCACCTTAGTTTGAAGCATATAGACAGACACTGCATCACAAACTCAAAAACATTAATCAAGATTTTCACCAACTATACATATATAAGTAGATACATGTACAGATATACGGTATACACATATATAAGAATAATGACTATACAAATTTGAAAGGAGAAGAGTGGGTACTGACTCTCTTGGTCCAATTCAATGGCCTTGTACTGGACTCCCAATTTTAGAACGAAGAGCTGCTTCACGCAAACACAGTGAGGACAAAGCTTGTTGCTGCGAAACAAAATCTTATTGTCAAATTTCCAAATTGGTTCAAAACGATCAACAATTCTATATATATAGACACACATAAGAAGATGAAGAGGTAGAGAGAACCTGAAGATGACTACCGGATTGGACGAGACGAGCTCCTTCACCTTGCCCAAAGCCATTTCGAAAACGACGACTCTTTCGATTTCGAAACCCTAAATCCCCAAATCGCTCCCGATTCTGTGATCTCTGCTGGGTGTAGATCCGGACTCGCAGTCGGAAGCATGTGGTGCTGACTTTTGATATCGTTGGATGACGCAGCCTGGGTCAACTAATTGGAGGCCGAAGAGTCCATTGGTAGTGGCGATGTCGCCGGATGATGCTCGGAGGTAGAAGATAGAGAATTGAGAAACCAGATCTACTTTCTCTCTCTTCGTACTGTCTTCTCTCATCTCTACGCTTCAATTTCTATTTCCTTGAAGAACTTGACTTGACCCGGCTTTGGTTGTTGGTTTGTAGACCGATATGGAAGACCAACGAGGGTGGAAGAGCATCGAAGAAGAGGTGCTGCTAGGTTTGGGTCTGGGAGATGGAAAAATGAGTTTTCTGTTTTTTTTTTTCACCAAGTGTGGGAAAGCACCGGGGGGGGGGGGGGGGGGGTGTCTAAAGATAGATAAGTTTTAGTTCAGCCAAAAAGAGGTTTTTGTCCACACAAAAAGAAATAATTTCTTCATTTACAACAAACTTGAAAAAATTGATCTAGTATTGATTTTGATACTATTTAGACAACAGAAATAGTTAAAACTGTCGTCTGAAGACGTTCAAAAAAATCAGACAACAGAAAAAACCTCTTCTGTCGTCTGAGGGGTATGGTCTGAAGCATTTTTTTTGGCATAGTGAACCTTCCAAGCCAGCTTCCGAAATGGGTTTGTTCATGTTGGAAAATTTGGTCGATGGATGCTACTTTCGTCACCGTATTTCATCTCCTACAAAATCACACAAATACAATATATTAATAACAATTAATTATCATTATTATTATTATTATTTGAAATAGGGCCAGTACGGCTGCCCTCAAGCCTTGACCATTAATAAAAACTCAGAATACATGGGGGGGGACATGATACCTAAACCCCAAATCACAATAAGCATAAAGAGAACAGCTCGAGATAATAACGAGAGTCTCTACAGAAAATATGTATTCTAACAAGCACCAATTAGCGAAGAGTGCAACATTGGCTACTCTATTCGCTTTACAAAGGTGGTGACATACCGGAAAGATTTTGCTCACGCGGAGCCATAATTTACTATTACTATCAGCTTTCCCACTATGTTGCCACCGAAAAACAATTTCGGTGACACTAAGTTTCATCCTGCCACTGGGAGGCTGCGACCATTTGACAAAGCAAGGAACTCGCCACTGGGAGGAGCCATAATTATCATTATTTTATTGTCATATAGATTGAAATTACAAGAACTATAAGACTTATCTCTTGATTTTGTAGCTTCTAAAGGACACATCATTCGAAAAGAGTTTAAGGTCGAGGCACGTAAATACTGTCCTTAAGACTAGATTTCGCCCCTTGGAGACAATTAATGTCTCGGTGTAGCAGGTTAGTGGCGCCCTACTCTTCAGGGTACAACAACCGTTAATCCTTGTAAGCGAACACTCGCAATACTTGGATCCTAGAACAGTTTGATAATTTTCTTTGGCATAGGAAAGAAGGAATTTTGAGAGCATAAGATTGACTAGAATATGAGAAAAGAACTCTTGAGGAGATTGTATTGTCACACCCCGAATTTTTGAAATAAGGATTCAAATCCGGAACATGACTAATAACAATACAAATAACGTTCTGAATTTTTCTCTCAGAAACAACCACTAGTTACACCTCTTGATATTACATAAACCAAATCCTCAAGCTACTTATTACAGCACACTCTCACCAAATCAAATAGTAAAACTCAAATGAGTATAATTCTCCTCACAAAACAAATGCTGTAAATCTAATACTAATACTCTAAACCGCACGATCACTGCTCTGATTCTCCTGACCTGTGAGATTACCCGCTACACAATTTGAATAGTGTACCGGGAATTGCAACAACACAAAACCCGGTAAGCTTTTGACAGCCCGTATGAGTAAACAAGAAAGAACTGTTGATTTATTCAATTATATTTATTATAACTCAAGTAAACAATCAACACAGTCACACGGTAACTCCAAAAATCACATAAACATAAAAGCAAGTATATTCTCGATACTCTCTTTTAAAACTCAACATTTGACTGATCACAACCAACAACTATTGCAACATTAATATGTGAAATAACATTAAAGCAAAGCATGCTTGATTCTCTTTTCACTAACATCTTCACATATTAACAATATATCACAGATAGATATTTGATCAAAATAATATAAGTACACTTTTCATTTTAGTGAATTTTCGGATTAACTGGTAACAAATCATAAATCCACGTGTTAGGGTCCATAATACCAAAACACGGGAAAGCCAGGTTGACTGGTAACAATTCATAAATCCACGTGCTAGGGTCCATAATACCAAAGCACGGGAAACCACATGCTAGGGTCCATAATACCAAAGCATGGGTAAGCCGCAGCATACCGAGGACACCTCCAAAGTATGTATACCCAAGGTAGACACCTCTTTCCTACGAGTATAATAGTGCACTATCTGTAGGGACTAGGGCCCAAGGCTAACTTCCACATAACACCAAAACACATTTACCAGTAATTCACTTAAGCACGGGGTAGTAGATAACACCCGGTTTCACAATTGTACTTCTCAGACATAATCAAAATCACAAAATACAATCTTTATGATTTATAGATCGTATATATGTATATGTACACCCACATAAAGAGACATATTATTTCAAGACAAATCTTTATTTCTTAAAATAATTTCCACATATTCACAATTGGGCATATAAAATAGCTTTCACACCACATGATCAACATTTCATTATTCAACAATTAAATGCGAGATTAATAGCTTGAATAATATCCAATTCATTCTCAATTATTTCATCACACCAATCACACGTCAACCAATATATATATTCCACGTAAATATATATATACGTAATCATCCGCTCAGGGATGACCACTAATACCAACTATAGTTCAAGCATAAAAACCGTGAAATTCATTTGTATAATAAAATCATTTCACTTACCTATGGACCGTAGTTGATCAAGTCCATATGATTTAAAACAAATATTTATTCCACAAATATTTTCACACAAATGCGACAAAAATAAAGTAATTAAATTTATTCGGTTCGTAATATGAACCACGTGAGGTTTACTCACCTCTAATCCAGCTGCGTCTTCTTAACAGCTCAAACTACAATTCCACGAATCGTCCGCCAAATCAATCCATCGATCACCTAATCCAATAATGATCTTAACTTAGCCAACAACTCATAAACGTATTTAAACGACGATCCAACGGTCGGATTCAAATTAAATGATGATCCAACGGTCAGATCCTCACAGATCGCCTTTAGGATCATCCTCCTAAATTATCATGAAGATCCAACGGTCTGATCTTCCTGAATCGCCATTACTAATATCTCCATAATTTTATATGAAAATCCGACGGTCAGATTCTCACGAATCGCCTTCCGAATCACTATTTCACAATTATACGAAGATCCAACGGTCAGATCTTCGCCCGTGACCTCACAAAGTCATCGGGACAGTCATACGATCAACATATCAAAATTTGAAGCAAAACCGATGGTCTGATCTTCGCAGATCGTAAACCGAAGATAAAACGTAAAAACCGTAAATAGTAACTTAAAAACGTAAATCCACTATTTATCAACTTTTTCTAACATGACCATGTTATATATCAAAACGCTCGTATGGATGCATAGATCATCGCCTAGATAATGAAAACTCGAAATATGGTCTGACGCGCCGCCACAAGCGGTGGTCAGTGGGCGGTCAACGCGTCGGTCAACTCCGGGTCAACCACCTCCGATGGCAAAGCGACCAACTACAAACTTGTTCAAAATGAAAGGGTGATCGACTTCCATACCTGGAGCTAAGTCTGGTTTGGCCTAGATCGTCCTAGATCAAGCTTGGAAGTCGGATTATTCCTGTGCGTCCGATCAGATTTCATATTAAATCAGGGACGTCTAAAAAGTCAAACCTTGATCTAGTGTTCTACACTCAAAATCGTGATGAAAGACTTACATGGGGATGATCAGGGGGAAGAGGAGATCACGAAAATGGGAAGGATCGGCCCGTGAAACGCCGGCGTCGACGTTTTCCGGCCGGGTCGGTTTCGCTCGTCTGGGTGTCTTCGATCCAGCTTTCGGGGAAGCGGCGGGCCAAGACGACACCGGAGGGCGTCTGGGAGTGGAGCGGCGATCACGGTGGTGTCCGGGTCCGGGGCTGGAGGACGCTGGAGGAGGGCCGTTCGGCCGGGTCGGGTCGAGCGGTTCGGCCGCGTGGGAGAGGAGAGAGAACGGAGGGTTTCGGGGACTGTTTAGCAAAAATTAGATTTTTTCGTCCTTAATGAAAAAATCAGAAATTTTTCCTATTTATAGAAAATTCCCAAATTTCAAATATTCATAACTTATTCATACGAACTCTGAATATTGTGTTCCACATATGCACGAGATCGTATTGACGATCTCTACAACTTTCATGAAGGAAGTTTTCCCAAATTCCGTATGTATAAAAAGTCAATTTCCACGAGCCCCTAAATAACGTTCGATTTCGAAAATAAAATCGTTCGAACTAATTCCACAACTTTTCCAAGCTTCGTACTCGCTCCTACTATCGTGAAATCATTTCTAAAAATCCATGGAATTTAATTTGGATTTTTCGGGGTATTACATGTATGGTGATCATACACATACAATGGGAAGGAAACGAGGGTACATATATGGCTCAGTAAAGAAGACTAGTAATTAAGGTATGGTAATGATCATCAATATTCATAATGTTGGCTTTTGTAACTGATATGGAAAACTTTACTGGTCAATAATGAATAATAAAACAATTAACATGCCTCACAATTGTAACGGATGTAGTGAGCAATAAAGGATATACCAACTTATGCAATGAAGGTTTTATTGGAAAACAAAGCACCAAATAATTGGCTATGATCAAACTCAATAAATAATATTGTATTTTGAAATATTATATCTAAAATTCAAACAGGTCACAGTTTGATTTTGCTTTGAAGAAATACCTAGACGATTGAGCCCGGTTAAGCAAAACTTCCAGAGGTTCACTTCTTAGAAGCCAGCATAGTGCATAACAGATTTGATCCAGCTCATTTCAGTGCAATCACTGCAGTTTAAACTTAAGTCTGGGAAATTGTCTTGCATCAAAGGAAGAAGTTTCTCAACTGGTCCAAGGAACAATGCATCAAAAGAAAATGAGATAGTTTTGCCGCCAGTGGTGCCAGCTTTATCTGCAACACCTATCAATAAATGGAGGAACAGGTCTTCATGAAGCTTATCTGCTATGACTTGCCAATTAATTAGAAAGAAGTCTGGTAGCACCTTCTTCTATGGTTTTTTCAATTTGGAAAACGGTTACAGATGGGGGAACTAGAACCAGTGTAAGTTTCCATGCAAGAATGACTCCAAAGCTTGAGCCTCCAAAACAAATCTTCTCCCATGGATTTCCTGTCCAGAACTTTTCCATTAACATCAACTATCCTAGCATCGCCAACATTGTCAGCTGCTAGACCATATTTCCTGAAGAACAATTCTTAGGTTCACCCCTAGGGTGAATGAGCATATTCACCATCTCTTGCGATTAACGCATAATAACTTTATAATTTTCTAATCGAATCGATCATTCATGTTGTATAACATAATACAAAGATTAGTTCTGTAAAAAATCAATCAAATTGACCACCTTTTATTTATTTCTACGAAATACATGGACGGTTCATCATAATAGTAGTAAGTGTTGTTGGAACCATCCATTTGTTTGATTCAATTAGATAATTAAACGATTTCCGATTCGATTGATTTTTTACAGAGATGATCTTTAAAGGATAATTTAAGATATAGATCGTTGGATTATAATTTTTTTAAGTAAAAGTATGTTAATCGACAATGGGGGTGAATATGCTTGAAGAATTGTCATTTTTCTGCAATTTTGTAATACACTTCTCCAAGAGTAGCTCCTGACTCGACCCAAGCACTCTCACTTTCTATGTCAATATGGATCGAACGAAGGTTGGCATAATGATGAAAGGATCATCAGGTACATAAGATAGGCCCTCGCAGTCATGCCCCCCCCCCCCCCCCCCGCTTGGGAATCTTACTTGTATGCCTTGTTGCTTCGAGCATATAATTGCTGCTTGAACATGAGATTCATGAAGCGGAGTAATGACAGCTTCTGGTTTTACAAATATTTTCATATTAATTTTCTCCATTATTTCAAGTCTCTCAACCAAGAAAAAGTTAGAAAATCCTATGATTTTATTGTTTCTAGCTACAGCATTAGGAGTTTTGGACTAATATATAACCAAAAATAACTAGAAATTATATGATGCAAATATGCAATCATGAAAATATTACAAGCAAGTCATCAGTCAAATCATTCATACATAAAATCGCATAATGGGGATGATGTCGCCATAACACTCCATATTATTATATAACAAAAGTTTTATATGGAGCGAGGTTTGTAAATTAGAGGTCTATATTTGATTAGCAAAGCTAAATGATCGAGCACAAGCCACAACGTTGTATAATAAAGTCAAGAAGTCGTGTGACTATCATCATAACAAAGTCAAACTATGCTACTTTGGGAGTTTGGGAGAACTAGATAAATTGTTGGCAAAATAGTCAAATTATCCCTTAATTTTTTTTTTTGAGAATAAAGGGCTTGTACGGCTACCCTCAAGCCTTGATTAATGAAACTGAATACAAAGGGGGGGACGTTGAGCCTAAACCCCTGATTACAATAAGCATCTAGGAAACGTCCCGAAATAATATCAGGAGTCTACAAAATACATGTATTCAAACAAGCACCAATTAGCAAAGAGTGCACTACTGGCTACTCCATTTGCTTTGACATAGCGGTGACATACTGGAAAGATAACTCGATTACAACGAAGCATAATTACTAAAATCTCAGCTTTCCCACTATGTTGCCGCCGGAAAATAATTCCGACGACACTTAGTTTAATTCTGCCACTAGGAGGTTGAGACCATTTAATTGATCGTCGCCTCGCTAGGTCAGACAAGGCACTTAGAGTGCACGCACAAGCATTTAGCCCGACTAGTCCTACAAAATAGATGTAGGGACTTATTCCACGCCGAAGGCGAGACATCACTAACCAATTAATATAAATAAAATTAAAAACATAAAGAACAAAACCAACCCAGCCCGGACCCAAACGAACGGCCCAAGCCCAAGCCTCTACCAAGGAAACAAGGGAGATCCATGATGCCATCCAAGCCTGGCCCAACCCCACCACAGCCACCACCGACAGACCACCAACTGCACCGCGCCGACAGAGTCGCTGGACCGCCGCCATCATCATTCCCCTCTCCTTACTGCGCCATGGAACCGCGCCGGCCCTGTCAAACAGCCCCAACCCCAGATCAGTTAGAAGAGAACCAAACTAGATCTGATTAATCTGATCAGGCCCAAACCGCACCGCCATGACCCTGTCACCCCCCATCATCATTCCGCCATCCTTTCCTCGCCATGGAAACACACAGGCTCCGCCAAAGAAAACCATTCCCATATCAGATCTAAAAGATTTGACCCAGATCGGACAGATCCGATCAGACCCGAGCCGCGCCACCATGACCACAGCGCCACCCAGCAGGCCCCGGACTCGCTTCACCACGCCATTCTACCAACCAGACCACCGAGGGGCACACCAAAGCTCGACACCCACCACGATCTCCCCCTTCCTCACCACAATAACCCTTACCGCAATCTCCTCGATCTGAAACAGACGTCGATTGAGGAATCCGGCTCGCTCCAGACCCGCAAGGGGCCGACAAAGGCCCATCCGACGACGGCGGAAGGCTCGCCACCGGACAGGAAGGGAGAAACCAGTTTTTTCTCTCAGGCGCGTGTACGAGCGCGTTCTATCAACTAAGTATATTCTTTATAAGTTCCCCTAATTTTTTTTATAACTATCAATTTACCTTTTAACATTTCAATTTTGATTTTTTACACCCTAACTTTTCTAATTCTTGCCGATTCGCACCCTACCGTTAACTTTTGGATTTTTCATCCAATTTCTCCGTTAACTAGCTCGGCGTTTTCGTCTTTCCAATTGTCACAAAAAAAAAAATTACTTAAGCATACGTTAAGGAAGAGAATGAGGCCCCTTGTTTTTCTTTCTTTTCTTTTCAAAGAGAAATCAAAGGACAAAGAGAAGAAATGAAGCGTTCATCGCAGATGTAGCTCTTTAATTTAAGTGAAGGGAGCAAATTAATTTATGTAAAAATTCTAGTATTGTTTTGTTTGAAAGTTAATCATGACTTTTTTTTTCTTTCTATTTTTCCTATTAAAAGTAGGGCTGGGCATCCAAAACCGAAATCCCGGTCCCGTCCCGAAATCCACCGGTACGGGCCGGGATCAAAATCTGAAATTTACTATTTGGGCCCGTCCCGTAGAAACGGGCCCGATACCGGTACTAGCCCAGTCGATCCCGGTTGATCCCGTCCCGTCCCGTTTAAATTAATTAAATTAAATATTTAATTATTTATATTACTTGGTTGATTTTGATTGGGTAGTTTATGTGAGAACACAGAGCAATGACCACACCTGATCAAAACATTTTGACCTAAACTAAACGGCCAAGGCCCTAACTCCCTAAGCCGCAACGAACTAACGAAGGGATCCCCAGTTCTAAGCTCTCTTCTCCCTCCACTCTCTAGATCTGCTTATGTTCTTCATCTAAATCCCAATCCCCCTCGATCAGTCGATCCCCAATTCACTAACCCTAGTTCTAAGCTCTCTTCGAGTCTTCTCCACTCTCCAGATCTTCTTCTGTTCCTCATCTAAATCCCCGATCCCCCTCTATCAGTCGATCCCCAATTCACTAACCCAATTCACTAATCCCAGATCCCAATTCATTAATCGTTTGGGTGCTGCTTAAAGAGGAAGGTCAGAGAGGTTTCAAGGAGGAGCATGATAAGAAGTTTCAAGGTCAGTCATGCTCTCATTTTCTCAGTTTCATGCATTGCTTTGTGGTTAACTGTGTTTTTTGATAATGTTAAAACTTTGGTGCAGGTGACGCATTTACTGACAGGTCACTTGTTCGACAATTACCTTGTTCCTGTGGTTCTTCATTAAAAGCCACAGGTTCTTATGAAAGATTGTCTACTCCTATACAAGCTGATGAGCGGTTTCATGGTTCGTCATACTTCACTTTCTCAATTCGATTCATTTCATTTTGGTCAGCTGTGTTTTGTGACTATGTTAAAGCTTTGGTTCAGGTGTATTTGATTCATTTGATTCTGATATATATTTGACTATATATTTGATTCATTTGATTCTGATCAGCTTATGACAATTAGAGGTTTCAACTGAATGGTGTTGAATTGCCTCACGTGCCCAGCCCTAATAATAACCGCTCCACAGGTCCCCTCATTCATGTATATCATTGTCCTTGGTTGGGATGGATGTTTATATATCCACTACTGATCACTGTGATCCACAGCGACTAACCATATATAGTATTAGGGAGTATATGTTTAGGATCATATTGATATATTCATTATTCACTATCCCTCGTGCTTAATTTGTCAAAGCCTCTTCTTTTGGAAACTATTCACTTTGGGTCACCAGTGACGTAATATTGGTGTTTTCTGTTTTCTTACATGTAGTTTCTTACATTCAAGTTATCATAGATTAGATTAGATTGATCATTGTTTGTTAGCTCAAAATTAGCGTGATCATCAGATAGCTGCTGATTCATACTTCATCTCCAGGTCAGTTATTCACTTATTTGATTCAAATCGTTCGATGGCTAGAGCGAAGAAGGTAGCTGCTCGGCCTCATTGTTGATTCAAATCGTTCAAGACTTGTAGTTAACTAGTTTTTATCATGTAATGGACTTTAAGACCTACTGGACTTATTGTTGAATTCATGAATTGGTTTCTGTGTTTATTCATTTATTGAACTTATTGTTGGTCTATTGAATTGGCTATTTGCTGTGTTGCACATTGGATTTCTTTCCTGTCATAATCTGCAATTTGCATTACTGCATTACAGCCATGTCATAAACTCATAATCTGCATTACTGCACTTTGAATTCATAATCTGCAATTTGGTTTAAGGCAAAATTGATTGTGTAGATTTATAAGTTGCAGTGCTAAGAGGACAGCTGCATCCTATAATGATTGAAATCTGGAAATTTTGGATAGCTGTTAAAGTCCTTTTAAGTGTGGAAAAAAAAGAAGAAGAAGGGATTCGGGTATCCCGAATTGGGCCCAGACCCGACCCGATCCCGGTCGGTTTCGGTACCTCCGGTACCAACTTTGAAAAAACGTAATCCCGTCCCGGCCCGTGCCCAGCCCTAATTAAAAGAGGATCAAAGAATTTCACTCCTACTCCCATGGTGACTCGAACCCATGACTTCGTCATTAGGTAGTGGGTGCTCTAACCACTGAGCTAACACCACTTGAATATTTGAATTTTAGACTTGAATATTTGGATTTTAGACTTGAACCCAAGTGCTCTAACCACTTGAAAGTTAATCATGACTTGAATAATTGGATTTTAGACTTGATTATTCTAGCTGAGATAGCTCTAATTGTAATGAACTATTAAATGATTTATTATTTAATCGCGTTGAGGAACCAACAATTATGATTTGGGTGAGAGGGAGTATAATTTAAAGTTTTAGGGTTGATGTCTTTTTTGTTAGTGTTAAGAGTAAAAAAAAAATAATTACCCTCATGTAATTATGTTTTTGTACGTACTGATATTCTTGAACAATTGGTTTATTAAGTTCTTTTTTTTTTGGTAAAAATTGGAAAGACGAAAACGCCCAGCAAATTAACGGAGAATTGGATGGAAAATCTAAAAGTTAATGGTAGGGTGTGAATCGGTAAGAATTATAAAACTTAAGGTGTAAATAATCAAAATTGAAATGTCAAGGGGTAAATTGACAGCTATAGGAAAAGTTAGGGGGTAATTTGGCTATTCATCAAAAAAAAGAAAATTGTATTAGGCTAATATTGAAATTTCTACAAAAAACAACGCTAGTGTTTAAGGAAAACTGAATTGGGAGAGAATTGAGTCGTACTTTCATTGATAACATGGGCCTCTTTATATAGAGGATTACAAGACATAGAATCAGAGTT
Source organism: Rosa rugosa (assembly GCF_958449725.1). Classification (NCBI taxonomy): domain Eukaryota; kingdom Viridiplantae; phylum Streptophyta; class Magnoliopsida; order Rosales; family Rosaceae; genus Rosa; species Rosa rugosa. The sequence continues at coordinate 61,581,354 of NC_084821.1, read as the reverse complement.
GTACAAGTAAAGATAATCGTACAATTAATCGGATATCTATGAATATCTCCGAGAATATCTCTAATTCAAAACCCTATTACAACTAGATCAAGTAACCTAGAGTTTGGGCCAGACACATATTCAGGATTTACTTGAACACTCCCCCTTGTGTCGCCCAAACATGGTGCTCCTCTTGTTGCCTCATTAAAAACCTTGTCGAGTAACAAAAACTCTGTGGGACAAAAATAACCTCGGTCGAAGAGGAAAAAGAGCACAACACACCCTTCACATTTCGAGACCATACATGTAGACATCTCTTCCTGATGTCTGCATCTCCCCCTAATGACAACAGTCATGTAAGTTCGGATAACTTCCGCAAACGATGCTACCAACATGTTTCTCGAAAGTGGAATTTAGGCAATGACTTAGTGAGCAAGTCTGCCACACTGTCCTTAGATCGAACCTAGTTCACTTTGATCTTGAGGAGAGTCTGTTGTTGCTGATTATGCTTGGTGTTGTTGCTTTTGATGTAGGCTTGCTTCATTTGTTCAAAACAAGCAGCATTATCCTAAATGCTCGTAGGCTCATCTGTGGTAGACTTCAAACCACAATTGTTCGAACATGCGTAATTATGGATCCAATCCATATACATTCACGAACCACTTCGTGAAGAGCAATAGTCTCTGCATTGTTCGAAGATATAGCAACTAGGGTCTGTTCTGTAGACCTCCAAGATATCGCGGTCTTACCCATGGTGAACACTTAACCAGTTTGGGAATGACCTTTGTGTGGGTCAGAGAGATACCCAACATCAGCAAAACCTTCTAAAACACTTATCATTTTGGGATGGGGATAGAGTACGCATGCCAGTGTTGGCAGCTAGGGCTGGGATCTGGAACAGTAAAACCAGATAAACCGCACCGAAAAACCCAATTCGGTTCGGTTGTTCAATATATTGACATACATGTTTTTCGGTTCGGTTCTTTATATGGCAATAACGGTTCGGTTCCGGTTTTTATTTTTTAAACTTGTGCAGAACCGAACTACGTACTAGATAAATGATAATAGGTAGATCTTATTATCCACCGGTCAATATCCTATCTTCTCCACTCAAGGCCTTTTTTTTTTTTTTTTTTTTTGTTCCTTATCCACTCCAAATTGTCTATTGCTTTTTTTGTCTGTTCCTTATCCACTACAAATTGTCTATTCAAAAAAATGAGTCCTAAAAAACTAATTCTCTCTCTCTCTCTCTCAAAGACCAGAACTCATCTCTCGATGAAATCAGAAAACCCACAGATTCACCTATTGTTTATTAGTCATCTCCAACCCAAACATGAAACCCCCAGATTAAAACTCCCAACTTTTCCCAGTCTCCAAAAACCGATCTTTCACTGATATGATATCAAATTCTTCAATCTCCTCTCTCAATCTCGAGTTTCTTTTGGCACCCAGTGGATGTGGAGTCTGTAATCTGCGCTCAAGGAAGCTGAGGAGAAATGCAAAGTCTTCAACAGAAGCTCGAGTCTCTCATTGAGGTAGGTTTTAGTGGATATTGAAATAATGAATTGTAGGGGCTGGACTAATTGTTCATCGGTGGAGTTAGTGTTTAATAGAAATTGGAGTATAAACTTGGTTATTTGGATAAAATTGGGTTTCTGTGGTTGCTGTATTCATAGGCTTAGAATTCGAGAGTTCAATTCTTTATTTGCTGGGCAGTTTGAGTTATTTTATAAAAACAGTTTATACATTAAATTCACAATCATTCATAAGTTTGTTCCTTATTTCTAATTCTGATTCTATTTGGGTTTGCTTGATTTCTTTCAGATAAGCTTTGAAGGGTTGGAGCTGAGAAATTGGGGCCTAGAAAAGAGATGGTTCCTAGCAAGTATCAGATTGTTTAGAAACCGAGAAAAAGCACAAACCGAACCGATTAGAAACGGTTCGGTTCTAGTTCGGTTTTAATTTTTTTTTCCTTTAAACCCGAACCGTTTGTAGTATGTAGTTTTCGGTGTCGGTTCCTAAGTTTTTTAACAGGAACCGACCCGGTTCAGCCCTATTGGCAGCGTTCCTGGTGTGTGATGGGTTCGAATCCATCATCTCTCTATAGGGATAGAACAAGCCCATATCAATCGTACATCTCAAGTACCGAAAGATATTTTTTACACCAATCCAATGACGTCGCGTTGGCGCAAAGCTATATCTAGCTAACAAGTTCACTGCGGAGATGTCCGGTCTTGCGCATTGAGCTAAGTACAATAATGCGCCTATTGCACTTAAGCATGACACTTTTGCCTTTAGCACATCTTCGTCATCATCCTTTGGACGAAGAGGATCATTTTTAAGATCAAGACAACGGACAATCATGGGGGTGCTTGAAGGCTTGACCTTTTCAAAATGCCTAAGCATCTATTAACACGATGCTCAAGTTCCAAATTGATACATAATCGTGTTCTCCTAAAATCTTTCATCTCAAACTCGGATTTCAAGTGTTCAGCGGTCTCCCTTAACTCTTTAAGGGCTTCCAATAAAGATCATGTCCAACATGAACCGCGATAGAACTTGTTATGGAAACGCGTGGCATATCCCTTCCCAATTAAGTAGTCACTTTAGTGAGCGTTTCAACCTTATTGTAAACGCGCTCTGTGGTCTAAAGCCACTTGACTTGGGTAAATAAAGTTCACCATGAACCTTCATGTATGTTCCGTATCTACATCCCCATAGAGATATGTAGTGACCACATTTATAAGCTGCATGTTCAGTTATTTAGAAACTACCAAACTGACAAGGTAGTGGAGTGCAATGACATCCATTACGAGAGAATATGTCTCATCGTAATCGATTCCAGGGCGTTTTGTGAGAAGCCTTGTGTCATAAGGCGAGATTACTATCTCTTTTTCTCATCACCATTTCTAAAACGAAGACCCATTTGTCAACAAGTTTTATGTCAGGAGGTGTTGGCATCACTGGCTCAAAAACCTTCCTTTTCGTTAGAGAATCGAACTTAACCTGGATCGCATCTTTCCATTTAAATCACGTTGGCATTCATTCATCAACGGAGCGTGGTTCAATATCATCAGACTCAAAAAACTCATGCGCAACAAAATGTGCGATTACATCATCAATTATGATGGAGTTTCTATCCCATGTCTCATGTACACTAGTGTAATTTTCATAGAACTCTATATTCTCAGGAATAGGTTTTGACGTTGAGGCGTCCCCCAACGATAACCATAATCCAGAAGATACTCATGAGACGGATTTTGAGTGTCGATGATCCAAGGATTGAGTTGTGCCAAAGTATCATTCGAACCCACGGGCCTCCCACTTATCCTAGCCAGAGTGCCACTTTCTTTGGCTTTGGCGCCATGCCTACCTCCGTGTAGGGTGGCGCTACGTCCTCTCGTAGGGACGTCATTCCTTGCAGGCATATTGGCAGCAGATTTGTGATTTTGTCACTTTAACAGGGATCGAGATGAGACATAGTGGGAACAGACCACGACAATTCCTGTCGTTCCTGCTGAACATTCGTGTTCTTATCTCCCCCTAACGACGGGAAGATTGTCTCATCAAAGTGACAATCCGCAAAACATGGGGTAAAGAGATGGCCTAGCAAGGGCATTAAGTGGTGAACGATTGTTGGAATCTCAAATCCAACGTAGTTGTCCATTCATCTATAAGAACCCATCATAGTGCGTTGTGGCGGTGCAATTGGCACATAAATGGCACACTCAAATATGCGTAAGTACGATACTGGTACCCAGTCACTAGCTACATGCGATATTGCATCACCCCAAGTGGATATAAGGAGATAAGTGCGCATTATCAATGTCCGGACTACCATCGTAGTCGTTTCCGCGAGACCATTGAGGTGTGTATATGGAAATATGATGTCCAACATCAGTCCCATTGCAATAACCATCGAAAGTCTTCGATGTAAACTCTCTAGCATTGTCAAGTCCAATTGACTGATTAGGATGATTCGGGGAGTGAGCCCGTTGTCATATGATATGTGCTAGAAGTGTAGTATAAGCAGCATTTAAAGGTGGACAATGGCACAACACGTGACCAGTGTGTTTGCTTGTCAACCAACATCATGAGATATTTAAACGTCCACAAGTTGGTTGAATTAGTCCACAGAATCCCTATGGATTCTATGTAAGAACAGATTGAGCATTGTCATATCCTTTGCATAGGACGGTCTTAGTCCTAATTTCCCTAAAGAACGGGGTTTGTAAAACGAGCGAGAGACTTTAGAAGCAACCAATGAGGATTTTGGTTGGGCCTGAGCGTCTGAAACGCTATTTGAAGCAAAGTTGGTGATTGCAGCATCACCTAGGGAGCCATCACCATGATGGATGCCATCCATGGCGTCATGGATAAGGACTGTGCCAGCCCTAGGCTGGTGGCAGACAATGGCGGCGCCAAAGGCAGCTGCGGCGGTCACACTTAGTCCAGGAATCAACTTTTGATTCATGCTTCATTTCGCTCGAGATAATGGATGTCCGTGTGAAGTCTTTAGTAGACGGATTACAGATCTTGACTAGGATGACCTATCCGGCCTGTCGTGACAAAGTCAATATGTATCTAAATTCAAGAGATCTTCTCTCACAACTTTTATTGGATTTAATAGTTCGAATAGTGACATAGAGTCCACTAGAGAGACACATAAACTTCTCTACGATGCACCTTTGTTTGCAATCATTAGAGGTATTGCAAAGGAACTCATTTCAGTTCTCTACATGCGTTTTCACATGGAATCCGTTGGCTATTCATAGGTGCGATTTGCCCTAGGAGCGTAGATAGTTTCTGTGACAGTAATCAAGGTGCCATTTGGCAAGGGGAACTTGGGCTATTCCATGTCCTTGAATTAATACTGATGGCCCAGCCATCGTAGTCACAAAGTCATATGCTCAGAATCAAAATGGAGTCATAATGAAAAGAACTTGAAATTTTATTCATAAGCCAATGGAGTTACATCATTGTCTCTTTGACCAAAGAAAATCTAATCCAAAAATGCTAGCTAATGCAAAACAATGGTAGTTGTCTAACTTCTTTTGGTAACTCCAAAATAAATGTGACTAGGTGAGTAGAGAGATGTCGGTGGAGCAAGACTCGCTTAAATACCACTAATCTCAAAACCTTCCTAGACATCACACTTATTTTGGGTGAGCCTACTTTGAAGAAAGACTAAACCATTGGCATCTACTACAAAAATATATGGCTATTGCTTATTACATCGATCTCTTGGAAAATAAAAAGACTTAATCAAAATCGCCAGTCTCTGGATCTTGGCCTTTGAAGTCTTCAACCTTCAGAGCGAGATCGTCATCTTAATCTTCTTGCTCCATGTAATTTGCTTCCCTTGCTTCACGATACTTCTTGTATGCGTTAGCAACATTCTGGGGTGCATTACATGCTTTAGCCCAATGTCCGGACACTCCACACCGAAGACAAGCATCATCATGGTCAGGCTCCCTTGATCGAGGCGCACCTAGAGCGCGTTGGGGTCGGCTATGATCCTTGGTGGCGCCACCACCATAGTCAGAGGCTCTGCCTCTCTCTCTCTTCACACGTTGACCTCTACGGTTCCGTACACGCCTATCTTGGCGGTTTCCTTCCTCTTTGGGGTGAGAATATGGACCAGAATGTCCAGAATAATCCATTTCCTTAGGGGCACAACTATAATTAGACTCCGGAATTGGCTTTGCTCCCACGGGTCTAGAGTTATAGTTCTTCACAAGTATGTTGTCGTGCTTTTCAGCTACGTTCATGGCTCCAATAAGCTTATGAAATCTTGTGATGCGTCCGGCATTGACATCAATCCGATAGTTCTGGGCTATCATCAATGCAGAGATGGGGAAGGTAGAGAGAGTCTTCTCGATCAACATCGTATCAGTGATTTTCTGCCCATAGAATTCTATCAAAGACTTGATACGAAGTGCTTCCGAATTATAGTCAAGTACAGACTTGAAATCACAGAAGCGAAGGCTATGCCATCTCACTTCTAAATCAGGAAGCAAGGAGTCACGAACGTTGCCAAAAAGCTGCTCGAGTTCTACCCATAGTTTTCTTGGGTCTTCCTCATTGAGGTACTATTTCTGGAGCGCGTCATTCATGTGCCTTGTCATGAGAATTATGGCTTTAGCTTCATTGGCCTATCTCGTAGCTCTATTCGATTCAAAAGTGGCAGCTTGTTGAGGAGTAAGCACGTTCTGACTTGGGTCTTGGATCGTACTTAGGATCCTATCAGCCTTAAGATGCTAGCGCACATCACGGACCCACTTGTGGTATCCTGCGCTTGTTGTCTCTAGTAGAGCGAAGCTCAACTTGTTCAGGTTACTCATCCTGAAAAACAACAAAAGATTAGGGTTAGTTTCGGAGCGAAAAGGTTACCACGAAAACAATAGAATTTCTTAGCATAGTCGCTTCCAAGAAATTAGGAATTTCTGAGCGTAGTCGCTTCCAAGAAATTCGATTCCAAGAGGGGTTGGATTAGATCGAAACAATGATGTTTGTGGTCGATCGTTTCTTCTCAACAAACTCTAAGTTTAGAGGACTTTACAAGCTCGAACCCTCAGAGTTCAGCTTAATTAGGTCTCCCTTATGATGAAGAAATGAGGGTAGAAGAAAGGAGTTTGCAAGTCCCCGTGAAAAAGAATTAAAACTTCAAAAATGGGAACTTTTAGTAGAAATTACCTCGAAATAGGTTGCCGGAAAATTTGGTCGGAAAAGTCGCTGGAAAATGGTCAGAAAAGTCGCCAGCGGTAAGCTGACGCCGGAGCTGCTGACGTGGCACCAATCTGCTGATGTGGCGTAGCTGACGTGGCTGATGACGACAGCGGCTTGGGCTGTGGCTTAGGCTTCTGGGCTTAAGCTGCGCCTTCTCCTCTTTTTTTTTTTTGTCTTCTGCCGGTTTTTCTACAGGAGATTTTGGCTGCCGGTTCAGTCACCTTTTCGCCGGTTTCTGGGAAGATGGTCCCGGTTCCTGGATGCCGGTGTTAGGCTGGTGACGGTGGCCAAGTTTGATGATGAAAGACGGTCTGGAAGATTGTGAACCGGGCAGAGATCCCCTTTTTTTTCTTCTTGGAGGGCTGGTTCAATACTTCCGGTGGCTGGTTCGGTGGTGTTCCGGCCGGTTCTGGAATCCTGGGATTGAGGGCTTCAATATACACGGCGGTGGTTGGTAGGGTTTGAAAGCTACGAATTTAGGATTTCAGGGTTAGGGCACTACTAAAAAAAACTTCAATTGCGACGGCAGTTTGCGTCGGCAAATACTGATTTTACCGTAGCAAATACTATTTACGACGGCAAATTAAGCTTTTGCGACAGAAATTTCAGCGTTGCAATAGGTGGCGTCACAAGATCCAATTGCGACGGTAAATTTCCGTTGCAAAAAGTATTTGCTACGGAAACTATTGCCGTCGCAAAGGCTAATTTAGTTGCGACGGGTACTTTGCCGTCGCAAAAAGATATTTTTCATTTAAAAAAAAAAAATCTGGTGTAAATTTCACACCAAAACTAGTATCGTACTGCAAAAATTATAAATTGAAAAATGTTAAAATATCATATGAACTCAGTTCAATTACAAATCAACAATCACAATTGTAAGACCAACCAAAGGTTTTGCAAAATTACGAGCATCAAAATACCTAAAACTACTAAGCTTCTTGTTGAAATTAAGAGTTACACACGAAGCTAGTGACCAAAACTTCTGAACCATATTTATGACTAACATCCTCCTTGCTTGTAACATTCTTCACCCGAAACCCGAAAACTATTGGAAGGAGACCTTGGGTTGCCCAGGAAGTAATACAATCCTATCAGCTTCTTCTTCATTTACTGATCCATGACTTGTGCTTTTGAAGAGCCCCACAAGCAAAATAGAGACATATCCTTAATAATATATCCCACAGATAGCAAATAGCAAGTAAATACCAAAGAGATAAATTAACTTTTGTAACCATAGATAAAACTTATGATTGAGAAGTATACAGGTTTTAAAGTGAAGTGGAAATGAGAAAGAGCATGATTCTTAAAGCAAAGTTTCTTGAACAACATTTATGCCTGATCAAAGATATAGACCACAACACTAATAAATCAACAGTTTTATGAACACCGAAGGATGCACGTATGCAAAAGATCAAAAGATACTCATACAAGGAGACTAAAAGCATAGCAAAGATAGAAATAACAGCAATAAAAAACATGCACCTTATTCTTATACTTGTCTTTGGATGGCAATGAACCAAAATCTGCATTCATCTTTTGAGGATACTATTTCTGCAAAAAGTTGATAACAATAGCTAATCAATTAGAGAAACGATTTACATATTTACATATCAATACCAGACTATCAAAATCATCCTCTTACTAGTAAGTATGAAAAGAAAATGCCCTAATTCTAAATTATTGATACAAATATCATGCTATTCTTATATGAATACCCCAAAAATGACATTAACAAATTCAAACTCCGAATCCAATTGCAATGTCCTTGCTGACTTACAAGAGTAAAGCTGGTGACAATGTAGGTAGTATTGGCAACAAATTAGCAGTAGACCTTGTAGCATATTTATGCCCAGCAAAAGCAACCATATGTCCCTCATAATTATCCTGCAAATTCAAAACCACAAACCACACTAAATCGATTGAATTCAAAACAAGCCAATATTCAACACCCTTAATTAAAATCGCAGTGTCCATTATCTTCACAACCTTAACTGAAATCTGATACTTTCAGTATATGCATGTATCAATCTTGCTAAACTACCAAAACTAAGACTAACATTGTGCAATGATCAACATCAACATTAACCTAAACCCTTCAAACCCCTGTAGCAATTCACAAAATAAAAGGAGCACCAAAACGAAGTGGAATCGGGAGAGAGAGAATGAACTGGAACGAATGGGAGAGAGGACCTTACTGTCAGTACAAAAGATAAAAACACAATATCAGACCATATATAATACATCATAGGTCAACTTCAACTATGTCAATCAACATTAGATTCAATTATCATATGGAATGTCAATAAATTTTTGCCAGATCGTCTGCTCCTCAAGCTTAAGAGGTAAGAGTTTCTTCCAGAAAACTAAAGCTATTCTATTCACCACCAAGGCACCAATCAATTACCAGAAAACAAGTATAATGCATGTCACATTACATTAAAGGTAAGAGATTAGATATGCAGATCATGCAATCCAAACTACAAGATCCTAATCTTCAAAGGTCAAACAGAATATAGTCAAACAATCTAAGGCTCCTTGATCGTTTTTTATTAGTAGAAGAAAGTTAAAATAAAGCAAAATGAATTTTTCCAACAATAGACAGAATCAGCTCTCTGCTGCAAGTCATTAGATCAACTGCTATCACTCTTTGATCAACTATCCTAATCATAGATAACTCATATACCTAGTCCTGGTATCTAGCTTTTTATCTAACATAGATAGCTCATATCCTAGCTCTTTGGTGGCTTTAAATAAATTTTAGGAAGAATGCCAAACATGTTACCCTTTTTTTATGAACAAGAAAGACAGAACAATGATTAGTTATCACAAAATTTTCAGATGACTTGGTGTTTTTTTTTTATGAACATAAATAAAAAGAAACTGGAGTCGGAAAACAGCAATAATGATAATCATAATCTACTTCATCATGTTCAATTTGTCAGTTGCATAGGATTATCCATCTGGAATTTCTAATCAAAACTCAACATTAAGATACATTCACGGAATACGCAGTTCAAAGTTTCAGAGAACAAACTAAGTAATTGTTAAGGCTGCAGATGAGTTTTGTCAATGTCAGAAACAAGCTATCTATTAACCAACCAAGGCATTCTTCACTCACCCACCTCAGACAGGGCGCATCGTCATGCCTCATGTGATGAAAAATTTAAATATGACATTTTAACAAACTAGATAGGATCCTTGCATGTTGCAGAAATATAGAAATTTGAATATCTGACAATCTAGGGACAACAGAAATGAATGCAAGGAATTACTAACATGTAGAAATTTATGACCAGTTGTCAAAAGGACACCCTAACCTAATTCCTGAACAGGATCAATTCAGTGCCAATCAGAGAGACAAAATTCAGACCTAATTTGAAGAATTAAAAACCAAAAAGAGAGATAGAGAGCGAGAGATTGGAACCTCGCATTGGGGAGCATTACGGTGATTGAGCCACTGAAGGACATAATCGAATTTGATGCTTTGGGTTCCTACAGATCCCCGAAGAGAAATTGGGGTTGATGGAGGTGCCAGGGTTTTGTAGACGGAGGCCGAGAAGATTAAAAGCTTCAACACTCATCCTCCTCTTCCTCCTTATCTGAATCGACCACCGCTTCGAGATCAAGAAAACCCACATTGGAGAGCCTCTTTTTGCTCCGCTTACGACTCCCACCGCCACCACCACGATAGGGGCCGTATTCAACGTCGTCCTCCTCCTCCTCGGCCACGACGTCAATGAAGCTTGATCTCCTCCACTTGTTACCAAATCTCTCTCTTCAATGGCGGCCGAGGATCGCTTGATCTCCTCCATTTGTTTCATTTTTTTTTTTAATTATACAAGCGACAGCGTTACTATATTGATGTATAACTGTTTAAAGAAAACTGAATTGGGAGAGAATTGAGTCGTACTTTCATTGATAACTAGGGCCTCTTTATATAGAGGATTACAATACATAGAATCAGAGTTGTACAAGGAAAAATAATCGTACAATTAATCAGATATCTATGAATATTCAAAACCCTATTACAACTAGGTCAAATAACCTAGAGTTTGGGCCAGACACATATTCTGGATTTACTTGAACAGCTAGAATGTTAAAGACAAAATGCTTTCGTAATTTTTTAACTCCTATTTTCATTCTTTGACCATTTATGTATTATATATGTTAGGGTAAAAGTTTTTTTTTTTAAATCGAAAGAGGTCAGTCAATTTTATAATTCAGCAAGAAGTACCAGAAACGACACACCCCAGAGGGGCCGTCAGAAAGAGCCGTCCTTTAGGACATACAAAGAACCTATTCTAAACAAATAGAAACCCCGCATTCCTGGGTACACCCACATTTTAGGAAGTCTACGCACCTTTATTCTAACAAAAACCTAGATGCTCAGAAGCAGGTAAATAAAAGTTTCAACCGAACTTCTGGTTTTTGCGATCTCTCCCCACTCAAAGAAGGAAAAAAGTAGTCATAACTTCTTTCAAAACAGAAGGAAGAATGACTAGAATTAAAACACAAAATAAAATAATAAAAGCCCAAAATAGCCCAGTCCAGCCCAAAGTCCACAATGGAGCCCAACAGTTCAACCTTCCAGAAACCCTAGCAATCAACTGGAACCCCTCGCAACCGCCGCCGAAGTTTCTATTGCCCAAAACGAGCCCGGCATCGTCGTCCTCCCTGCCATTCCAATCGCTGTCAAAACCACCACCAGGGACGCCGCCCTCACCTGAAACCACCAGCCACCAAGGTGTCGACTTCAGAGAAGCCATAACCACTGGTATCTGCCACCACGCATCCACCACCGTCAAGGCTCCACCCCTCGCCGGAAGTCCATTTTGGTAGCACCTCAGTAATCCTTGTAATTCCAGGCCGCCAGTCCTCAGCCCTAATAAAACCACTGTCGTGCGCATCATTCCCCATGGAGACACCGCCAACCAAAAAGGACTACAACGCCGCATCACTCTGACAATCAAGAACCCAAAATTGGCCATCACAACCACCAGAAGCGACCACCACAGGACCAGAGACCATAGCCATAACAGATCTCTGCACATCAGCATGACCACGGGAAGATATTGGAACCAGATTCCGAAAGGTTCAGAAGCATGATAACGGAGAGGACCTCCGTCTCCATCCTTCCCACGCTGACCGGATAGAGAGAGAAAGCAAACTACCCCGGCCAAAATTTTCACGCCGCCGCAGAGAAACCCTAGCGGAGCCATTGGCATGTTAGGGTAAAAGTTATAAATAGTCCTTGTGGTTTGGAATGATGCTCAAAATAAACCTTGTAGTTTAAAAATATTTAATTTTATCCCTGTGGTTTGCGCAACTAATTAATATTGGTCAAAATGCTATTTTTGATAAAAACCCCTCACGTGCAAGGATAAATTTGTCATTTCAATTTAAAATAGAAAAAGAAATTAAGTTAAATATTATTTGAAAATTGAAATTTAAAAAATAGGAGGTTGTGGAATTCTGGTTTTTATTTATTTTCAATTTCATTTCCTATAAAATTTCTTATTTATTTTATTTTCGTTTTATTTTTTTATTGAGATGACAAACTTATCCTTACACATGACTTGCACGTGGCAAAGTTTTTGTCAAAATTAGCTTTTGGACCAACTTTGATCAATTTCGCAAATCACAAGGATAAAATTAAACATTTTGAAACCATAAGGTTAATATTGTGTATCACCTCTAATCACATGGACCATTTCTAACTTTTACCCTATTTATTATTGTGATTGATACATGAAAGCTAAGATAGTTTTAAATTTTTGAAAATTTAGTTTAGTTTCCTCGGTTAGTTATTTCAACGGTGTAGCTCTCTTTTCATACAAGTACTATAACAGGTGCATCATTCATGAGTACAGTATTTCAACGATATAGCTCTCTTTTCATACAAGTACTATAATAGGTGCATGAGTACAGTATATATGTGTTGATCATGAAAACAATACATGCCACACATTAGTTACTCGATCATGCTAATGTAAATACACCATGATTTCAGGATAAAATGCATACGATACAATGATCTTGAGGTTCCCCTCAGTTCTCTTTACAAGAAAATAAATACATAATTGATGGAACAATGAATTAAAGTACTAAGATCTTTGCCCATTGCCAAATTGATTCATTTTTTCAGGCCTTCAGATCTTGAGAATGTAACAATGGGCTTTACTATTCTTTATTAGTAATATTGAATGAGAAACCAAAGTCCAACCCATCTATCCTGAACCCAAGCCCATCTATTTGTTGACATTCTACTTTTTCCCTGATGAAAACACAGGGATGCTTTGCTCATTCCTAAAGAAGTTGCCAGGATCAACCAAGGTCTTAACATGAACAAGTCTCCTAAAGTTGTTTTTGAAGTACTTCAAACCCCAAATGCTTGCTTGTGCATAGCTTGTATTGCCATAACTGTTCCTCCCCAAATCGAGATCCCTATAATTCAAATAGGCAGCTCTAGGAGACTTTGAAACATACGGGGCCATGTATGCATACAGCCTTCTCATAAATCCAACGTACTTCTTCGTGTCCTTGCCATCACCCCAAGTAACCATATACTGGATTTCGTATTTGTTTCCTTTTCGATGTGGGAAAGCAGTTTCTGAATCGGAAATCTCACTCATTTTTCCTCCATATGGTGTCAATATCATAAAGGATGTGTTTGCTTCAAGCAATATGTGCCATAAGCCTTCCAAGCCAGCTTCTGAGATGGGTTCAGTCACAAAGTCTGATTTTGCTTTGAAGAAGTAGCTGAATTGCCGGCGCTTCAGCAAAATCTCCAAGGATTCGTGTATCGAGTAGCCAGCAGAGTCCAAAATAGACTGAATCCAACTCATCTCACTGCAATGGCTGCTCTCTAAACTCAACTCTGGGAAGTTTTCCTGTATCACCTGGACAGCTTTGTCGACCCGCCCAAGAAACAGGGAACCGAATTCAACTGTAATACTGTTGTCACTACTTCCTACAACTGAATGTAGGAAAAGGTCTTCAGGAAGCTTGTCTGCAATGTTTTGCCATTTCAAAAGAAGTTTGGTTGCACCTTGTTCTTTTGTCTTTGTAACGTCGCAAACTGTTACAGTTGGGGGAACAGGAACCAGTCTAAGTTTCCATGCTAGAATGACTCCAAAGCTTGATCCTCCTCCTCCTCTGATAGCCCAAAAGAGCTCTTCTCCCATGGACTTCCTGTCTAGAATTCTGCCGTTAACATCTACAATTCTAGCATCAATGACATTGTCGGATGCTAGACCATATTTTCGGAATATGGTTCCAAGTCCACCCCCACTGATGTGTCCCCCAACACCGACTGTGGGACAAGTCCCTGCTGGAAAGCCATAGACTTTACTCTTCTGTGCAATGTTGTAATACAACTCTCCAAGAGTAGCGCCTGATTTGACCCAAGCACTCTCATTCTTTATATCAATATCGATGGAACGGAGATTGAAAAGGTCAATGATGATGAAAGGAGCTCTAGACACATAAGATAGGCCCTCGTAATCATGACCCCCGCTTCGGATTCTTATTTGTATGCCACTTTTCTTGGAGCAAATTACAGCTGCTTGAACCTGAGATTCATCAAAAGGAGTAATGATGGCCTCTGGTTTAGGTGTGGAATTGTTCAGGAATCTGAGGTTCTGTATGGAAAAGTATAGGACTGAGGGATAAGCAGAACTGGTTCTGGGGAGAATGATTTCATTACTGGAGTTAGAGTTCTGTAGGTGGGAGGAAAGGCATTGAACAAAGCTTTCAGAATTTGATCTTGAAGTTGTTGACCAAACTGAGTTGAGAAGGATGAAAAGTAGGGAAAATAGTTTTACATGAAAGGTCTCCATATTCATTTCCTCTGGATAAATATGTGAACCGCTCAGAGCTCACATATATATGGGGCTATGAACTCAAAGAACTTTCATCCATTTGTCCACCGAAGACAAGTCAATGTCCAATGCTTCTTTCTTTTGTTCCTCTCGGTGGAAAAGTCCACAAGTCATTTTTCAATAATTTACACTACGTTCCATCTTTGTCATCTAATCCATGTGCTTTCATCAATATTCAAATGAGAATTAATTAATGTTTTCTTCTTCTAGTTCTTGTATGATTGTTTTCAGTGTTATTTTAATGACGAGTATATGGTAATGGACAATGACATACAAGACACATGAAAGTTGAGAAGACTAAAAGTCAAATATTCAAGCTGATTAGGTGTACCTTAATTTTATGATATTGCTGTCTGTAAATAAACAAGAAAACCATCTACAACACAGCTCCTTCTGTATTGGCATATGGTTAAGCTTAATTATTGGTCAAGGCAGCCATGGCCAAATTATATCATCTGGCTCTTCTGCACATTCGTGGAGCAAAATGCTGTGAAGAACAGTAAACAAATGAAATCTTATTCTTCTTTTGGCCTATTTATTGTTTTCTTCTTTCGGCCAATCCAATCAATTTAATTTGGACAGTCTATTTTCCTCTAGATGGGAACACAGGGATGTTTTGTTCATTTCTAAAGAAGTTACAAGGATCAACCAATATCTTAACATGAACAAGTCTCCTGAAATTGCTCTTGAAATACTTCAAACCCCAAATGCTTGCTTTCGCATAGCTTGTATTGCCATCATTGTTGTTCCTCCCCAAGTCAAGATCCCTGTAGTTCAAATAGGCAGCTCTTGGGGACTTAGAAACATATGGTGCCATATATGCATACAGCTTCTTCATCCAGCCAATATTTATGTTCGTCTCCTTTTCATCATACCAAGTGACCAAATACTGGATTTTGAATATGTTTCCTCTTCTACGTGGGAATGGAGTTTCTGAATCAGAAATCTCACTCATTTTTCCACCGTGTAGGGTGACAGTATCAACTGGGATGTCTCTACTTGAAGTAGTCTTTTCCATAAACCTTCCAAGCCAGCTTCTGAAATGGGTTTGGTCACATAGTCTGATTTTGCTTTGAAGAAGTATCTAGACGGTTGAGCCCGGTTAAGCAAAACTTCCAGAGGTTCACTTTTTGAGAAGCCAGCATAGTGCATAACAGATTCGATCCAGCTCGTATCAGTGCAGTCACTGCAGTTTAAACTTAAGTCTGGGAAATTGTCTTGCATCAAAGGAAGAAGTTTCTCAACTGGTCCAATGAACAATGCATCAAATGAAACTGAGATAGTTTTGCCGCCAGTGGTGCCAGCTTTATCTGCAACACCTATAAATGAATGTAGGAACAGGTCTTCATGAAGCTCATCTGCTATGACTTGCCATGCCACTTAGAAAGAAGTCTGGTAGCACCTTCTTCTATGGTCTTTTCAATTTGGAAAACGGTTACAGATGGGGGAACTGGAACCAGTCTTTAAGTTTCCATGCAAGAATGACTCCAAAGCTTGAGCCTTCCCCTCCTCTTATAGCCCAAAACAAATCTTCTCCCATGGATTTCCTGTCTAGAACTTTTCCATTAACGTTGACTATCCTAGCATCGACAACATCGTCAGCTGCTAGACCATATTTCCTGAATATGGTACCAAATCCACCTCCACTAATATATCCCCCCACACCAACAGTGGTACAAGACCCTGCTGGAAATCCATAGACCTTGCTTTTTTCTGCAATTTTGTAATACACTTCTCCAAGAGTAGCACCTGACTCGACCCAAGCACTCTCAGTTTCTATGTCAATATGGATCGAACGAAGGTTGGCAAGATCAATAATGATGAAAGGATCATCAGATACATAAGATAGGCCCTCGTAGTCATGCCCCCCGCTTCTGAATCTTACTTGTATGCCTTGTTGCTTCGAGCAAATAATTGCTGCTTGAACATGAGATTCATGAACCGGAGTAATGACAGCTTCTGGTTTTGGAGTTGAATTGTTTAAGAATCTGAGGTTTTCTATGGAAGTTTGCTGGACAGAGGAATAAGCAGAGCTGTTTGTAGTGAAAATTATTTCCTTGCTTGAGTTGGAATGGTGTATCCGAGTGTAAAAACATTGAACAAAACTTTCACAAGTTGAATTTGATGTTGTGCACCTAATTGAGTTGAGAAGGATGAAAAATAGTGGAAGAAGCTTTACGCCTAAGGTTTTCATGGTGGTTTCCTCTGCATATGAAATTGTAAGAGCCTAAATATATCTGCTTAACGGTCCTATTTACTATGAATTACAAGAGGATTGCAGCCATAGGATGCCACTTGACAACAATGAAGAACAATCACAAACTCAAAGGAAAGAAGATTCTTGTATGAAAATAGCGCCGGGGATGACATCGTATTGGAGACATCAGTAAATTACTCATTTCTGCAACAATGGGTGCAATGTTCAATTTACTTGTTTTAGTATCTTGTCCTAGGTTAAGCAGGGAATCAACTCGATCTGCCGCCCTGAAGGTAGCTTGAGGCTCAAGTTGATAGTGCTGACTATTGATTTTTACCCCCAAACAAACTATAATCTATGTCAACTACACAAGAATATTCTTTCATTATATTTCCAACCACCACACCAGAAGCTGAACATGTTATTTGTATCTATCATCCGAACAGACATGAGAGACAAATATATAGGATCCTAGTAATGAATGAGAAACACTTTGATGGAAAAAGATCAAGATCATTATGTGAGATCAACACAGATAGAATCAAAATTTTGATTAACTAATTATATTCAATAATAACAAATTGATGTTAGGACTAACCAAGTAACTACCAGGTTGCAAGACTAATGATTAATTAACTAATACACAGCTAGGCACCAGTTAGACCTGAACTAGAAGCTAATTTCCCTAATTCCTGTGCTGAGGTTCCTTGTAAGTCTTACAGTGGATAATAAGCAGCTGATTTGGCACCACCTTATAAGAATGATGCTCCAATAAGCAAGTATAGCAGTAAAGCCAGCAGCTTCCCCATTGAGATGTTTGAACTTGATCCACTAGTCGCAGCTGAGTGGAAACCTGCAATCAGCAACCAAAGTCAGAACCTTTTGGGATACTAGATGCAGAAGAAAACTACAAAGTTTTAGTCTTTGACCATCCAGAATTCCAGATCAAGCATGTCACTATTGTAGAATTATCCTCAACACCAACAGAAAAGTCACAAGTCCACTAAGTCGAGCCTTTCCCCCATTGCCACCATGATGGTTGAAATTGACTTACACCCACCTCAGAAATGAAGTGGGGTTTAAGCCTCAATCTCAGGCACAAGTAGGCCATGAAAAAACTACCAAAATTATCAAGACTTTTTGTGATTTGAAAAGGGCCTCGATAGAATGCTTGTTCAAACCTCAACCAAAGGCAGAGAGCATAGACTTTTCAACTCTTCAGATTATATGAGTGTAATTGTTTAGATCATCGACAGCTTATTGCGAAACTATCATCAAATAGGTTGAGTGCATTGAGAAATGGATGCAAAAAGTGTACTGATAGATTGCTTGATGCTCATGAAAATCTGAGGGAAACTCTCATCTACTTAGCCTCCAAGTACCTTATGACAACCCACAAAAGGGAAGGCCAAAAGGGTCATTTGCATTATGCAATTAATCAATTATGCAGATGAACACTAGCCTATGGAGATAGGAATTGGTCATCACTTGTGACCCATAAGGGACGGCCTCAGAAGAAGGTCACCTACCCTAGCCTTGTATAACTGTACTCCATCAAATAGTACGAAATGGGATCCACAGCCATAATTCTAACCATGTATTGGAAACTACCATAAAGTCAAGTCCTACCCCGAAGGGAGGGTTCTTGGCAAATACAGCTTTCAATGATAGGTGTTTCATACTCACTTTAAAGCATATGCCATGTGAGAGGAACAAACATTGTGACTTTGAGCAATCTGTAGGCTGCAGCAGATATTTCTTCAAGTATGAGGTGAAGAATCTCCACAATTCAGCCTACAGATATTTCTTCAAGTATGAGGTGAAGAATCTCCACAATTTTTTAATGCTTGAGAGCCTCTTACACAAAATCAATCTAGGACTAAAATTCATAGGAAGCAAAAACGATTAAAGAACAAAGAGAAAAATCAGCTTGAAAGGAAAGAGACCTGTCAATCTTGCTAAGAGTTTACCAATTCAACTGACTAGAATGAATAAGAATATAAGATACATACTAATTTCTTATACATCTCTCATAATCTTCAAACTCAAAAACAATATTGAACTATTGAAAAACAACATCAAAGACAATTATTTGATGTATCAAATGATTTTCTTTTTTCTTTTTATTTCACTGCTATAATCAACCAATAGTAACCAATAAATTATCTGATGTATATGATCCAAGCTGTTTCAATTCTTCTATTCCTTACTTGAAAGAGGTGGGATACTCTGCTCATTCCTGAAGAAATTTCCTGGATCAACAGCAGTCTTCACCTTCACCAACCTATCGAAATTGTCGTTGAAGTACATCAATCCATACACCTTCCCTTGTTCAAAGCTATTCTTCTCAAAATTGTTGACACCAATGTCAAGGTCCCTATAGTTCAAGAAAGCACTCCTTGGATTCTTGGACACAAATGGGGTCATAAAACTGTAAAGCACCCTACTTTGGTTCAAATACTCATTAGTTGCTTCCTCTCCTGCAACGTCCCAATTCACCGAGTACTGAATCTTAAACAAATTCCCAGCCCGGTGAGGAAAAGGCGCATCGGAGGCCGAAATTCCAGCCATTTTCCCACCATATGGATTGAACACCAAACCAGTCTTGCCTTCAATCATCTTCTTCCACAATGACTCCAACCCTTCTCTCGAAATCGGGGTCTGCACGTAATCTGACTTCCTCTTCCCGAAACTCGCCTGGTCGAGATTTCGATCAAGCAAAACCTCTGGTTTGGTCACATTGGGAGTTGAACCATCGTTCCACCAAAGCACAGACTCAATCCAACTCATTTCCAAACAGTCCTCCTTCTTCAAACCCAATTCAGGAAACTCCTTACCCAAAATAGAAACTAACTGATTAGCATTGCCTAAATACTCTGCCAGAATCGAAATCCTAACAGTCTTCTTCCCCTTGTTGGTCGGAGAAGTCACCGGCTGCAACAACATCCTCATCCACAAATCATCCACCGTGGTCGGCGCCACCTCCTGCCACCTCAAAACGACGTCGGTTGCATTACCTTCTGTGTAACTCATCACCCGGAAAACCGTAACCGTTTCCGGCACCGGAACCAACTTCAATTTATAGGATATGATCACTCCAAAGCTTCCTCCACCGCCGCCTCTGATAGCCCAAAACAGATCCTCCCCCATTGCCTTTCTATCCAGAAGCTTCCCGTTCACATCAACAATCAATGCATCCAATACATTATCGACGGCGAGGCCGTACTTCCTCAACAAGTTTCCGTAACCGCCGCCGCTGATGTGTCCACCGACACCGACAGTGGGACAAATCCCAGCGGCAAACCCGAGCGTTTTACTCTTCTCGGAGATTCGGTAGTACAACTCTCCGAGAGTCGCGCCGGCTTGGGCCCACGCGGTGGCGTCCTCGGCGTTGACGTCGATTGACCGAAGGTTGAACAGGTCGAGGATTACGAAAGTCTTTTCGGACGAGACATATGAGATGCCCTCGTAGTCGTGTCCGCCGCTTCGGATTTTGAGTTGGAGTTTGAGTTGAACGGCGCAGAGGACGGAGGCCTGGACGTGGGACTCGGTCGTCGGCGTGAGGATGAGGACTGGTTTGGGAGTCGTGGAGGTGTTGAAGCGAGCGTTGCGGATGTAGGCTCTGAGAGTTGAAGTGAAAGAAGGGTTGTTTTGGGGGATGACTATCTTGGTGGCTGAGGAGTTTGGGTGGGTGTTGAGGCATTGAACGAAGTCGTCATAGACAGAAGCGGAGGTAGCAGAGACGTGAAGAAGGAGAAAGAGGAGAAGAACAGAGGAGAGAAATGTAGTATGATTAGATTGTATCATCTTTTGGGTTTGGCGTTGGAACATTTGTGAGGTTTCTGTCGCTCTTATATAGGCTTGAGTATATTAATACCGGCCGGAGGTTTAGAAAGTTAAACGGAAAAACTATCGCGGTTATGGCAGGTTTAGCCAGTGGGTAAAATGTATATACATCATTAGTTTTGTAACTGGTTAGTTAATTTGCTTAGTATACGCGAATCAAAATTCATTGAATGAAAAATTCTCATTATCGGAATTATTTTCAAGGATTCAAAAAAAAATCGCTTTTAATTCTAAATAAATGGGAGTTGGAGAATCAACAATCAATATAAAATTGAGTTCTACATGGTATAATATATCTTAAAACGTATAAACAAAATGTCCTAATAATATGCCCTTCATCATCCACTTATTTATTTCCTAATATGAAAGTTTGTCAAGTCTTCTTAATTCTTTTCATGCATGTAAATATCAATTTATTGATGAATGAAAATTTTAGCGTGAATCCCGTTCTAATTAGTGATGAAATTGTTGTCAAAGTGCTCTCTTTTTGTAAACTATTTACTCTTGTCTTTACTAGGAAGATGAGTGCGATGCGTAGGAATTGTGTACGTGTTGACTTCTTCAATTGAGAATAATATATGTACATATAATTATTTGACTCGATTATTATCTTTGACCGGGATCTTCTACGACTACATGCACCATGTTTATATGGAAGCGAAGCAAACCACGTATCTTCACAAATGGTAATCGTCTTTCTTTTTTAAAACGGGGTATGGTAATCGTCTTTCTAGAATCTCAACTTTCTGTCAAGTTATTTATGAAACAAATTGAACAAGCAAGCAGATAAATGAAAGTCTAAAATGTTTTCCGTTCCCATTTTTTCTATAGATGTTTCCACTGCATGGACCTTAAATTAATGGACCAACATCATCTCTTTCTTAATTTTGTTTGATACAATACTATTTTAGGAATCATATAAATTTTCTCATTATTATGTAAATTTAATCATATTATCAACAACTACTATAATCTCTTATCTTTTTTTAGTGGAAATGAATTTTTTTTTTCCTACCTCACCGTCTCATGATTTCAGTTGCTCCATTGAGATTTAAACATGTAATCTCTACATTCTTTCAATTATTTCAAATTACTAATGTAATAACCTGTTTTTTTTATTCAAAACAATTTGGTGGCAAACACCTTTGTTAAAAGGTAAGGTGTACCTTGATTCAAGGCCGGTTGTTCTAATCATCATACATGTCTGCATAATTGAAAGAAGCAGACAATTCGCTCTCTCTCTCTCTCTCTCTCTCTCGCTCGACCGAAACCGAAGAACAGAGCAAAGGCTCTTCGGTCTCTCTCTACCTCCACCGGCCACCAAACGGCGTCGAACCACTTCCTTTTGCTTCGTCTCAGCCTTGCGCAGCTGCCAGAGGCAGCCTTGCACCGTGACACGGCCACCAGCGGCGGCGGGAAACTCCGCCCGGTTTGAGCTCGTTTTGGAACCAAGCTTGATATCTCAAGCTACCGGTCACCAATCCTCACCAAAATCCATCCACAAGCTCGCCTCAACTTCCTGAAGCTCCCAGAAGCAGCCTCACACGGCGGCGTGGCCCGTAGCAGTGGCTGCAAGTCAAACCCAACTAAGAACGAAACCGGAGCTATCGATCCGGATATCTCGAGCTACAGACCATCATTTCTTGTGATTCTTGAGCTGGTGAACTCAGATTGAAGTTTTGGACAACTTTCATGAAGGGATCGAAGCGAGAAATTGAAGTTTTTACGTCGGAATTCAAGCTCGCCGGATTCTGGAAATTTTCCGGCCACCGACGCTTTCGATCAAGATATCTCGAGCTGTAGAGCTTCGTTTTGAGTGATTCTTGAACCAGTGAGTTCGTCTTTAAGTTCTGAACAAGTCTCCTGAAGGAATCGAAGCGAAAGGAGGACATTTTTACGTTGATCGGAGCTTCGCCAGTTTCTGCAAATTCTCGCCGGTTTCTGGAAAAATTCCGGCCACCTCGACTGTTTTAGGTAATTTCAACCACTTCCGGTCATTTTCAGCTTACATGGTAGTTATGAAAATTGTTAAGCATGATGAGAGGAAGAAGAGCAGCCCGGCCCCGACACCATTGGCGGTGGTCGGCGGCGGCTCTGCCACTAACTCCGGCGGCCCTTTCCGGCCACCTCCGGGGATCAAAAATATGGTTTCTGTACATTTTCAGATTCTATATTTCAATACGATCATTTTGGTATATTACACGTAATTTTTGGATATCGTATGATTAAGTTATGAATTTTTAAGTTTCGATCGATTTCGATCGTTCGATTTGTGATCTGTGAAGATCAGACCGTCTGATGGAATTGTAGATTTGATATGTTGATCGTATGACTGTCCCGATGACTTTGTGTGGTCACGGACGAAGATCCGACCGTTGGATCTTCGTATAATTGAGAAATGGTGATTCGGAAAGCGATTCGTGAGAATCCGACCGTCAGATTTTCGTATAATTTTGTGGAGATGTTTGTAAGGACGATTCAGGAAGATCCGACCGTTGGATCTTCGTGATAATTTTGGAGGATGATCCTGAGGGCGATCCGTGAGGATCCGACCGTTGGATCATCGTATAATTTCGATCCGACCGTTGGATCATCATTAAATTAGAATCTGACCGTTGGATTGTCGTTTGAGTATGTTTTTGAGTTGTTGGCTAAGTTAAGGTCTTGTTTGATTAGGTGATTGACGGTCTCCCTTGGGTGAGCGGTTTCGGTGTGTATTGTGTTGAATTGAAGACGCAGCGGGAATATCGAGGTGAGTAAACCTCACGTGGTTCATATTACGAACCGAATAAATTTAATTACTTTATTTTGTCGTAATTGTGTGAAAATATTTATGAAATAAATATTTGTTTTAAATCATATGGGCTTGATCAACTACGGTCCATAGGTAAGTAAAATGTATTTAAACTATAAAAATGAATTTCACGATTTTATTGTGTGGACTATAGTTGGTATTAGTGATTATCCCTGAGCGGATAATTACGTATATATATATTTATGTGGAATATATATATGGATGGTGTGGCATTGTGGTATGTGGATTATTGAATTGAATATTTACATATGTCGGAAACATATATGTATTGGTAGAATTGTTGTGATGCAAACAATATTTGTGAGTGAGTTCATATATTGTTTTTGGGTATGACTTTTCGGGAAACAATATGTCGTGGGAAATGGTATTTCTATTGTTTTGAAAAGTGTTTGAGGATTTGGGGAGTTGCAGGTTGTGATTTCTCCTTTTGGGTTGGGAAACATTTCAGGTCCGGTATGACCATTTTAAATGTTTTAATCTGACGACCGGTGGTCTGAGGATTTGAGAGTCACAGGTTGTGATTTCTCCGTTTGATTTGTTTTAACATTTTGGGTCCAGTGCGACTCGCTTAAATGTTTTGATCTAAGGGTCAGGTTGGCCTAAAGATCCGGGGTTTGCAGGTTGCATCCTCAGGCAATATATCGTAATTACGCCTTTGGCCCGGTTAGTGATTTCGATCAGTTAGAGCTCTAGTCTGTCTGTCAACGTGTCCAGGTTGGACCGGATTTTCATAATGATTTGTTAGGTTAACATTTCTTATGATTTTGTCACGATGTGACTTGTAAGAGTCCTTTTGGTAAAAGGTGTTGAGTTTTGGATGGATTTATTTGTGTGTGTTGATGATGTCTTTAATTTATTTCCTTGTTAACTCTTTTGTTTAAATTTCTATTTTTCTTCTCTTTTCTTCTTTTTCGGTTATATTGTTTATTATCTCTATTTATTTTCCTTGATCATTTTTATGGTTCGATTTCCCGTTTATTTCTCGTTTTCATTTTATTGTTTGATTTTAATGTAATCTCCTGAACTAAATTATATGCAGGGATTACTATGACTTCTGATTTTATGCGTGTTGGTTATTTCCTGAATTAATTTTCTATGCATGATTAATGTTCTTATTAGTTTAATTGGGAAGTGCAGTGATGGATGAGACTTGTAGAAAGTTGAGAAATATTATTCCGTATTGTGGGGATAAAGACATCTTGTTAAGAGTAGAGATGAGTGATTCATTTGATTTCTTTGTGTGTGATTTCAAATGATTTGGAGTTAATGATTTTGGTGATCGATTATCGAGATTGTGGTTTTCTTTGTGGATGTTGAAATTGTTGGTTGTTACTTGAGTTAAAAGTACTGTGTTATGATAAATCAACCATTCTTTCTTTTACTCATACTGGCTGTCAAAAGCTTACCGGGTTTTGTGTTGTTGCAATCCCGGTACACTATTCAAACGGTGTAGCGGATAATCCTACAGGACTGGAGAATTCAGGAAGGTGATCGAACCGTGTAGAGTAGCTGCTTTGTAATACTCTGATTTTCAGTTGTGAGGTTTGTTATGCTCATTAGAGCTTTACAATTTACTTTGTACGAGTGAGTTGTAATAATTAACTCGAGGTCTTCGAGTTTTGAATTTGAGCGTGAGTGGCGAGGTTGTTTCTGAAAAAAAAATTCAGAACGTTTATTTGTTTAAGTTGTTTAATTCATGTTTCGGATTTGAATTTGTTATTCAAAATTCGGGGCGTGACAACTAACATGTCACAACTCAGCGGAACTCTAATATTTTATCAATTTCATTAAATAATTCATGTAATTTCTTAAAGATATCTGTGTCCGTATGCCTGCAGTTATAACATAGTATTACTATTACATACATGAAATTTATAATAATGGCAAATGGCACGCAAGTTCAATACATTCAATCAAAGGCATCACCTTGTTTAAAAATCTAATATCAGTCGTAATACTTAGGATGCATGCGTGGCTGGATTAATTAGTTTGTTTTTACACACAGTTGTCCGTATACTAATATATATTAAATTACTAATCAAACTTAATCTTAATTAATGTGAATTAATTACCGCTAGTGATTCCAGGGTGCGGTTTAAGATTTTGAACAGTTTTGAGTTCTGACTCATCCCGTTAATAGTGGGCGCGAGTTCAGTGCACTACAAGACGGGTTTTTGCACTTCACCTGGTAGGGTTTACTTCATCCCGTTAATAGTATTATTATTCGGTCTCTAGCTAATTTCTTATAAGACGTTCAAGATTGTTTAGTTTAGTAATATAATTTTACTTTTTATATATGAGATAATTAGTTCAACTCTCGTAGTCATATTCCTTGTAATGAAGCCTATTAGGCTCTCACTATTATTTCAAAACTCATCAGACCGATGGATTATGCATTTTCTAGTTGGTTGAACATTCAGATTAAGAGCAACTCCAACAGCTTCCCTATCATTTCTGTACTATAGGGAAGCAAAAGTCAAAACTTTAGCCTTTTTTTATTCTCCAACTCCAACAGATTCCCTATTTTACAGCAATCTCTAAAATCTCCATAATTTTTCCTTAAATTTTAGAGATTGCTGTAAATTTAGGGAATTTGGTTTTCTCCTTCCTCTTTATCTCTAAAATAGGGATAATTTTAGGGAATATGTTGGAGCAAAAAATGCTCATTTTTCCCTAAAATAGGGAAAAATCAAAATATAGGGAAGCTGTTAGAGTTGCTCAAGAAGGCAGAGTGGGATAAACTAAAATCTGGGGTTGAAAGGATCATTTGGATGTCTAGTTTAGTTTGTTTGTATTTATTTGTTTGACGCACGTGTGTGAACATATACTTTGCTAATGCTTTAAACGAGCATCCCAAATTTGAAGATATTTACTCACTGTGGTGTAATTCAAAGATCCGACCGTTTTTTAGGTCTTTGTTGTATCAGTCTTACTTGAAATCACCAAATTAGAAATCGTTTTTCTAATACTATATTTGAGATCATCATAGTTTTTTATATATGACTAACTTTTTTTTATTATATTTCCCTCTTTGAAAATTCTCAATTCATATTTTGGACCTTGATAAATTTGGGGGGGGGGGGGGGAATGAATAAGATGAAATCATAATTTGTTTATGAGCTAATTTAGACGTAGTATGACATTTTATTTTCTTTTTCAAATAAAGTTTGGAACTCAATTAATTGAAAGGTTTAAACCTCACGCAATTGTTATTGTGTGAATCAAAGTGCATCAAGAGAGAGACAAATCAGCGTTACGTGGTTCATCACTAGCAGTTACAGGCATATCTTTATGAAGATCAAGTATAGAGCCAACTAGATAGGCTCTACCCTTAACCGAAGAAATCGCATTAATTTCATACAATGCAATCAAATGAGCTGCTTGATTTGCATCTTGTTGACAAAATAAAAGATGAGGAATAGGTAAACCAATCAATCCAGGCTCAATTTTCTATTCCTTTATTGGAAGAGGTGGGATACTTTGCTCATTCCAGAAGAAATTTTCTGGATCCACAGCAGTCTTCACCTTCACCAATCTATAGAAATTGTCATTGAAGTACTTCAATCCATAAACCTTCCCCTGTTCATATCTATCCTTCCCAAATGTGTTAACACCAATGTCAAGGTCCCTATAGTTCAAGAAAGCACTCCTTGGGTTCTTGGACACAAATGGGATCATGAAACTGTATAGCACCCTCGTTTGGTTCAGATACTCATTAGCTGCTTCCTCTCCTGCAATATTCCACCCCACCGAGTACTGAATCTTAAACAAGTTCCCAGCCCGGTGAGGAAAAGGCGCATCCGAGGCCGAAATCTGAGCCATTTTCCCTCCGTAAGGATTGAATACCAAGCCAGTCTTCCCAACTTCCATCAACTTCTTCCACAATGCCTCCAACCCCTCTCGCGAAATCGGTGTCTGGACATAATCTGACTTCCTCTTCAAGAAACTCGCATGGTTAAGGTTTCGATTGAGCAAAGACTCTGGTTTGGTGACGTTGGGAGTCGAACCATCGTTCCACCAAACCACGGACTCGATCCAACTCATTTCCAAACAGTCCTCTTTCTTCAAACCCAATTCAGGAAACTGATTACCCAAAATGGAAACCAGCTTATTAGCATTGCCTAAAAACTGTGCCAAAATCGAGATCCTAACAGTTTTCTCACCCTTCTTGGTTGGAGAACTCACCGGCTGCACCAACACCCTCATCCATAAACCATCATCAGTACACGGAGCCACCTTCTGCCACCTCAAAACGACGTCGGTTGCGTTCTGCTCCAAGTAACGCATAACCCTGAACACTGTAACCGTTTCAGGTACCGGAACCAACCTCAACTTGTACGACACGATCACTCCAAAGCTTCCTCCGCCGCTTCCTCTGATGGCCCAGAACAAATCCTCCCCCATTGATTTTCGATCCAGAAGCTTCCCATTCACATTAACAATTAATGCATCCAATACATTATCTACGGCAAGGCCGTACTTCCTTAGTAAGTTTCCATAACCGCCGCCGCTAACGTGTCCACCGACACCGACCGTGGGACAAATTCCAGCGGGAAAGGCTAGCAGTTTACTCTTCTGGGAAATTATGTAGTACAGTTCTCCGAGAGTCGCTCCGGCCTGGGCCCACACGGAGCTGTCTCCGGTATTGACGTTGATTGACCGGAGGTTGAACATATCAAGGACTATGAAACTCTGTTCAGTCGAGACATATGAGATTCCCTCGTAGTCGTGTCCGCCGCTTCGGATTTTGAGCTGGACGCCGAGTTTCTTGGCGCAGAGGACGGACGCCTGGACGTGGGACTCGGTCGTTGGCGTGAGGATGAGGACTGGTTTTGGAGTCGTGGTGGTGTTGAAGCGAGAGTTGCGGATGTAGGCTCTGAGAGTTGAAGTGAAAGAAGGGTTGTTTTGGGGGATGACTATCTTGGTGGCTGAGGAGTTTGGGTGGGTGTTCAGGCATTGAACGAAGTCGTCGTAGACAGAACCAGAGGTTGGAGGTGAAGTGGAGAGGAGAAGGACAATAACAGAAGAGAGAATAAGCGTAATGTGCGACATCTTTGGGTTTTGAAATGTTTGTCGATTATTATTGGAATGTTTGAGGAATAGAGGCTGTGTGCTTCTTCTATAGACTTGAACATGAGGGTTTAACTGAAAATATACGATAGGTATGAGTATAGTTTACGACCTCCAACTAAAAATGAAAAACTAATATCATTAGATTAAATGACAATATATATATGTTTTATTTTTACATCAGATTTTATTTAGCTTTGACACATTAATATGTAAATTTAGTCATAAATATTATGAATGTAGTGTTAAGACACCTTGAATTTCATTTCCCTTAGAAAATTCATATTATTAACGGTTAGTCTAATCTCTAAACTTCTTCTCCAAGTAAATGAGTGATGCATGGAATTCTTCCATGTATTGTTATTTG
The DNA here is from genome assembly GCF_958449725.1 of Rosa rugosa. Classification (NCBI taxonomy): domain Eukaryota; kingdom Viridiplantae; phylum Streptophyta; class Magnoliopsida; order Rosales; family Rosaceae; genus Rosa; species Rosa rugosa. Next base: position 61,552,471 of record NC_084821.1, on the reverse strand, counting down.
TTAAAGGTCCATATCAGTACGCCTGCAGTTGTAATCCAGTATTATATCCCTGAAATCTATAATAATGGCAACTAGTATGCAATTGTTAAATCCATCTAGACAAAGTCACTTTGTTCCAAGTCTAACAGCGTTATGAAATTCTTAATTGGTTTTTACAACTGTGGATGCTGTTTGAGCCCAAAACAGATACATGCGTGGCTAAAATAAGAAACAAAATGCCTGCATTAACTTATGCAGCACTTAATTAGGAATAAGAAAGAAATGTGTGGGTTTTTGGCCACATCTAAGGATTATCAGAGACAAGTTGGAGAAAAGCCTCGTGTGAGATGTGAGAGTGGAATTTTGGAAGATAAGCATTGTCGCAGATTGGTCAGGTCAAAGTGAATAAACTCAGTGGGCGCGCGGGCCTACCATTTTGAACAGTTATCTAGTATGGACCAATAATCCACTCCTCTTTTAATAAGGGGGCACTACAACAGGTTTTCCGGCGTCAAGCCTTCAACATCACTATTGTTAGGCTCTTGGAATAATTCAGTTAAACGATCCAACCATTTCCTACGTGACGTGAACCTACGTGACGTGAATCATTCGTTTTAGGTGTTTCATGTAGAATTAACTCTATGGCCTCATTTGGTTCATGGAATAGAAATATTGCGAAAGAAAACTCTATTTTGTTCTGTGTTTGGCACACCAAGGAAAAAAACAACTTTCCTGCATGAAACCATGAAGGGAAAATAGGAAGGAAAATAGATTTTCCCACACCCCATGAGTTTCATTTTTCCTTATACTTTCTTTGCATTAATTGCACATTAATTGTTCACTCTAAAAATTATTTTAATAGTTGTTATTACTAAATTATCTAACAAACTTTTTAATTTTGAATTGTTTATGTCTTGATAATAGTGAGAAATTTAATTTCTCATGCTCATAGGAAATATCAAGGAACCAATTTCCTTTCTCATAGGAAATACCAATGAACCAATTTCATTTCCGACGACCAAACGAGGCCTATAGTCTCTTCTAGTTTACGGAGTTGAGAGTTTGGAATCTTTTTTCTATGCTTGGAGTTAAGAAAATGAACTATTTTCCTTTTAGAAAAAAAGATATGGAAGAAAGTGAATCCTCTCATCTTCTAAGAGATTCGTTTTCTTTATACTTTCTCTGTATTAATTATGCATTACTTACGTAATATTTTAGAAAGGAAAATAAAAGTAAGGGGCCGTGACCACTTACCCGATTTTAGGCTAAAAATTGCCCACTTACTCCACTAAGAGTTTTTTAACCCCATTTACCCAATCTAACAACTATTGACAGTTTTAACCTTATTTTAATTATTAAATTACAATCATCTCTCTCTCCCCCCTCCCCTCTTCGATCTATTCTCTCTCTCCTCCCCCTTACCGATTTCTCTCTCTCTCAACTCGTCTCAGACTCTCTCTCTCTCTCTCTCTCTCTCTCTCTCTCTCTCTCTCTCTCTCTCTCTCTCTCTCAAGCCGGGAATTCCGGTCTGAGATAAGTGAACCGAGTACCATATCAACCTGGGTCAAGATCGGAAACCTTGAAATAACCCGACCCGATTCCACAAAGCTCCAATCTTTCACCTTCACGGACCTCACAAGCCGGCCCTGGAGGCTCAGCCACCGCTTGCAGACCAACGAGCTCGGCTTCTGATTCGGCTCCAGCAGCTTGGCCAGAATTTGGAGGAGGATTTGATTGATCTGCAAGTACAGCCATTTTCGGAGGCAAGAACCTAGTGAGCACAGGCAGCAGATCAAGGAAGCCAACGCTGTCGTGAAAACCCGAAACAAAGCGACCCATAAATCGCCGCAGGGAAGCACCGGCGAAAAAACCAGCCGGCCTCACACGCTGATGGGTGCCCAGAGCACTTTTTTTTTTTTTTTGGTATACTTTGAGTTTCGAGAATGAGGAAGGAAAAAAAAAAAGTAAACGTGTACAATTGAACATATAAATTGATCAATTGTATCTGAAGTGTATTCATTTTGGTTTTGGGAGTTTATGCCATTCACTTGAGGGCAAATATATGATTATTGGAGGGCAAAAATATGATTATTGGAGGGCAATAATAAGATTACTGAGGGGCAATAAAATGTTTATTGGGGCAATAATAAAATTATTTATTTGGATAAACCTCCGAAAACTTTCAAAATTCAAAACAACTTCATTTTTCACTAATTATTAATCCCCAATACAAGTTTATTGGGAAGCAATAATATGTTTATTGGAGGACAATAATATGATTATTGGGGGGCAATAATATGATTACTGGGTATTATTGGGGGGTAATAAAATCAGACGCCGGAATCCGGTCACCGATCGTCGGATTTCGGTAACCGGTCGCCGGATTCCGGTCACCGGTCGCCGGAGTCCGCTGTCGGCCACTAGTCACCGGAGTCCGGCAAGGTCTCCTATCACTTCTCTCTCTAAGTGACAAAGAAGGAGAGGGCAAAAGTGTCCCAAAAATAAATAAAAAGAATAAAAAAAGAATTAATTGGGTATTAGGGAAATAATCTCTTAGAGTGTTTTGGGTAAATGGGGTTAAAAAACTGTTAGTGGAGCTAAAATTGGGTAAATAATCATTTCCCCTAGTTAATCCTTGCATCCTCTTTAAATGATTTCTTCTCTCGTATTTTCCCTATATTAATTATGCATTAATTAAACAATATGCGGCTATTCAAGATTAAGAATGTCTTTAATTGTTTGTACAATTTCCTTTTTAAAACTAAGAATGTCCGAATATTCTACTTTAATTTTTCTACTCTTTTTAGAAAAAAAAAAAAAAATCCTTGGTAATTGGATTCGGCAAATCAGCTGACTTTTTTTATGTCATTTATTTTTATCTTTTTCCTATTATGACAGTAATTAACTTTCTTCGATGCACTTACTAAAACGTCACAAAAAATGAGAATTTCAATTTTCTTTACCGCTACACTAAATTTTTAGGTGCTCTCGTCAAACCAAGTGGTTTGACGCACCAATGAAAATTTGAAACGTGGTTTCCACTAAAACCTAATTAACTCAGTCATTTGTTAAAAAGACCATTCAAGGCTTTTACTCTCTGCTTCGTTCTTCATGATCGTCCAGAATTCCAGATCCTGCTAATGAAAAATTTTCTCGAACTCTATATCCCATCAACACTATCATCAAGATCCTCCTGCTACACCTGCCCTATCCGTAGAAAGCCATCGGATTATACTCTTAAGATCGGATTATACTCATCAGATTTGAAGCACCCAATCAATATTGAGGGACATATAACATATTTTAAGATTAATTGGTTCACTCTCCCAACATTGGTTATAGTTGCAGAAGACAGTTCTGCAAATTATGGATAATGATGAGGCTGGAGGATGAAGACGAAGAGATAATGAATAAAAGACCATTCAAGGAGGACCCGAAATGGTCTTTTCCCAAATAAGGAGAAAAAGTTTACATTTTTATTCAATAAATTGAAAACCACATGTCAATGTCTGATTGATTCGTCAAACCAGGTCAAATGCCAGCATGGACTAACGGGAGCACTCAAAAATTTCTTGTTGCATTTATTTTGTTTACGGTTAATTCAGAACAAGATTCTAACCAATATGATATTAGCTCACTTGGTCTCAGTCAAATCGTCGAGAAAGGTATATAGTGTATGTTCTTGTGCTTGTATACTTTTAGGGATTCAACTCTAATTTTACTCGATTTTCTCTAAACGATATTTTTTTAGGCACACAAGAACTAGATGCAGGGAAATATTTAAATGAAGATATTTCGATTACATAATCGCCAACTGAGCCCGCACCAAATGGAATACCGGTTTATAGTGTTGAGATCACAAACGTGTGCGGCACACAGCATGACATTTCCAATATCCATGTTTTGTTGAAAATTTGGTTGATGGATGCTACTTGAGTCACCATATTTTGATTCTCCTACAAAATCACACAAATATAATATATATTTATAATAAATAATTATAATAATATTATTGTCATAATAGATTAAATAACAAGGATTATAGAACTTATCTCTTGGATTTATAGGCTTCCGAAGGACACATTACTCGAAAAGAGTTTAAGGTTGAGGCGTGTAAACACTGCCCTTAAGAGTAGATTTCGCCCCTCAGAGACAATGTCTTGGTGTATCAGGTTTGTGGCGCCCTACCCTCCAGGGTACAACAACCTCGATCATTGTAGGTGTACACTCACAATACTCGGATTGTATCGAACAGCTTGAAACTTTCTTTTAGTGGAATAGATAAATTAAAGGAAATACATGAATACTGCAAGTGTGTACTGCAAACAAACACACCACCCAAATGGTTGGGCTATGGAACTCATTAAGAACATTTGTTCAACCTTACACATTGCAGTTCAAGCACTATTTATTTACACCATAGGGAGCGACCATCAATAGTTTTATTTGATAGTGCATTACTGACCAACAAGTGACTTGTTCTTACCCACATGAACCTACTTCATGGGATCTCCAATCACATAGGTTGGGTTACCATCACTCTTGATCTTTGTATATCGGCATAAGCCCCATCCCCCTCGATGTATTAACCACTAGTTTTTGGCCTTTAGTCTAGTGGTTTTGTCTGAATATTGGCCAAAATCAACTCTGACCTACAAAGACAATAAGTAATCTTCATTGGATTTTTAGTTATCCACTCTCATTTAAATATAAGAGCCTATTTTTCCTTGACCCCCACATTTTTGAGTATGTCTGAATTAGCCTCATGCTCATAAATATAGGCAAGATAATATTAAGCCATATATATTTACGCAATGAATCTTCGCCAATCAAGGACTTGAGAATTTAGTAGGCAACATTATGTATCATATTTCGTGACTTTGGATACTTTAGTCACCCCCATATTTGTAGCCATCAAATGTCTCTTAATTCTTTGATCAAAATCAAATTTGATCATGGAGGTACATTGAATGTCCATTTTCTCAAAGCATAAACCGAAGGCTGCCATCAATGAGATAGTTTTTCAAGGCATCAGCATAAGGGACAATATCGAGGCGTCAATGAATAAAAACCGCATATATTTATTTGTTTTGAAGTAACATTGACCGAAAGGCAACGAAAATTTGAAAGGCAACCCAAAACCTTAAGGCAGCATATGGAGTTAATCATCTGAGCAAATATGGCTAGGGAACCATGTTTAGAGACTTGTTGTCTCTGCATTATATCCGGAAGCACCGATAATATAGAATCAGGCAACTATTTTCTTGGTAACCAAATTCTCAAGGCAACCATGTTCATTACCATTTAAATATTGAGGCAACCCTTATTACTTGTAGCCAAATTTTAAGGCATCATTTTTCGAAGGAATCAACCGTAGGGACATAATAATATTCTGAGGCATCAAATTACCAAAGGCAATCGTCAATGTAAAATTGACAAAATAATTTCTCAAAGCGTTATTCATGATAACACAGTTTTTTTTTTCCTTTCAAGTTATTTTTTTTTTTAGGCAACTGAGGCATCATCTTTTTTTTTTTTTTAATAAGAATTTTATTGAAAACAAATCAACGAGTACACTCGTTTAGAATGGCATCCCTTATACATTCAAGAGCAGAACCAAACCTTTATTATTGAGAGGCAAACCTTTATTATTGAGGCATCATCTTAATCAAGAGACAATGGGAATATTGAGAGGCAACACCTTTATTATTTCCAAAGAAACAATAATCCGAAGGCAACCGTTCAAGAAATCCTTTATTTTTTTTTCAAATATAACAAATAAAATCAATTTTAATGCAAATAAAACTAAAATTAATGGTAGCATATAAGGTAAACCATTACCACTCCATGCATTATAACCGGAAAAATTGCACATTATAGTATCAACATTTAAATGCCAATTGAACAATCATTAGCAATCAAAATTGACAACCATGCAAACTAAATGCAAAGAATAATTGTCATGGTAGAAGTTTAGAACATAATTTTTCAATATAATGCAGCACTAAACAAAGAGTAATGTTTCGGTGAAAAGACTTTCAAAACTCAATAATACTTTTGAAACTCTTCAAAACCATAATAAGCATGTTGAAAATATAAACCAATAAAGTGGTGAAGAGAAATGATTTATCTCTAGAAGTTGCATCACATATAATTATTTGTCAAGTAGTACACTTACCAATTTGTGACTATTAATAAAGTGCAAAAGAATTTTGAAAAGGAAAAATTTCACAAACAATACACCAAGTAAAGGTTACTAATAATTCTTATACATAAAGTTTCAAACCAATCATTTCGGTACACGAAATTTGAAACTCGACCCACTATCAGTACACGACGTCAATGACGCCGTTAATTTGACACAAAAATGTCTATTATGCCCTCAATTCTTTTTTTTTTTTTTAATAATTTTTTTTTTTTTTCCTTCATTTTTATCTCTTTCTTCTTCCTTCTTCCGGCTCCACGAAACCCACCTCTATTCTTCATGTGAGAAGAAGCCCGAGCTCACCCACTTCGAAACCCACCTCTGTTCTTCAGTTTTCCTTTCTTTCTTTCTGATTTTTCTTCATCTATTCATTTCCTCCTTCCTCAGATCCCTCTCTCTCTCTCTCTTCTTTGGTGACAATTGCGGTGGTTTGGTGACAATTGCAGCAAATTACGGCGTACCTTTCCACCACCTCTAGAAGGCCCACGACTCTCAATCTCTCTCAAACCCCAAAATTTCCAGAATGGAAAAGCCCCAAAATGAAGAACCTTAACCCCAAATCAAAGAATCCCAGAATTCCAGTCACCGAAATCTCCCTGTCGCTGGCTCCGCCCTCCTCCTCCTCCTTTGATTCTCGTTTGCTTGATCTGAAATAGTTAGTGGCTCGAGAAGGCCTAGACTGAAAAGTGGAGATGGCGAGAGCGGAAGCACTGAACGCGTACAGATCGCTGCTGAGAGCGACTCGGAAATCGTTCGCAGGAGACACAGTGATGCTCAAGGGCTCGGCGGCAGAGGTTCGCCAGAAATTCTAGGAGAATAGGGGCGTGACGTCAGAGGAGGAGATCCAGAGACTGCTTGGCGAGGCACGCGAGGCCTCCAGCTTCATCTCCACCATGATCGTCCAGGCCAAGCTCAACTCCCGCGGCAGCTACGAAGTGAAGGCCGAAAAGGACCATGCCGGAGCTACGCTTGAGATTCCTTCTGAAGAAATCCTTCGTAAATCTTAATGCATGAGGAACAAGTGAGAAACATTGTATGGCGGCATTGAGGGTTACATTTCCCCTAGTTTTTTTTTTTTTTTTCGAAAACCCTTCTCTTTCGAATGTTTTCTGGAACCATTGTTGTGCTTGAATGATTGTTAGTAAGCTATTTTTCACTCCTTTTTTGTTAGTGAATGGAATGGTTTTCCATATAATGATCTTGGAGATAGTGGATATATTTGGAGATTACTCTTCTCAACCCAATTTGGATACATTCGAGGGTTTCCGGCAAGCTGTTTTACACGATTTTGCATAGGATTGATGTTCGGGTTGTCATTGATTTGGAGCCTGCTAGAATAGAGGACTAGGCTTTGTCTATAATCGGGGCAGTGTAGTCTCAGAAGCTGGCCGTGAGGGCGATTCGCAGCTGTAGTCACTGCCCTGTGGGGATATTAAGCTTTTGTGTGACACGGTGGTGGAGAGTGTGAGGGAGCTTACTGGGTATGATAGAGTTATAGTGTACAAGTTTCATGAGGATGAGCACGGGGAGGTTTTGGCTGAAGTGGGTGAGCTCGGGCTTCTTCTCACATGAAAACAGAGGTGGGTTTCATGGAGCCAGAAGAAGGAAGAAGAAAGAGATAAAAACGAAGGAAAAAAAAAATTATTAAAAAAAAAAAGAATTGAGGGCATAATTGACGTCGTGTACTGATAGTGCATCGAGTTTCAGATTTCGTGTACTGAAATGATTGGTTTGAAACTTTATGTATAAGAATTATTAGTGGCCTTTACTTGGTGTACTGTTTGTGAAATTTTCCCTTTTGAAAATGTAATCTTCGTAATGAAACATCCACCAACAGATCTACTCTTAAGATTGTTGGAAAATTTGGTCGATGGATGCTACTTCCGTCATCAGATTTCACCTCCTACAAGATCTCAAAAATACAATATATTAAGGACTAATTTCAGTTTACCCCCCTGAGGTTAGGGGTCGTCATCATGTTAGTCCCTCTAGTTTCAATTTAATCAGTAACACCCTTGTACTCTCCAAATTCATCAGTCGTGTCTAATTTTTGGACCTCCGTCCAAATTGGCCGTTAAATGGTAATTTTGAGCTCCAAATTATAAAAAAATAAAAATAAAAAAATTATGTTTTTTCCTCTCTTTTTTTTGTTTTTTTTTTCTTGTTTCTTCATTTTTTTTTTGTTTTTTTTATTATTATTATAAATTTTGTCTTCAACCTATACACCACATGTTATAATAGGTTTATAAAAACAAAAAAAAAATACTCTAGGTGTTTCTTCGTTTTTTTTTTTCTCCTATTTCTTCGTTTATTATTATTATTATTATTATTTTTTATTATAAATTTTGTCTTCAACCTATACACCACAAGTTATAATAGGTTTATAAAAAATAAAAAATAAACTCTAGGTGGTTAAAAAGCCGCTCGCTGGTCTACGATATTTGTGATATATCTCCGATAAAGCGAAAAATTTTAGGATATATCTGTAAAATATATCTATAAAATATAATAGGTTTATAAAGTGAAGAATAATAGGATATATCTCCAATAAAGTGAAGAAATATCTGTAAAATATCTGTAAAAAAATAAATACAGATATTTCTTCACTTTATTGGGGATTTCACTCGCTGGTCTATGATATTTGTGGTATATCTCCGATAAAGCGAAGAATTTTAGGATATATCCCCAATAAAGTGAAGAAATATCTGTATTTAATCATATTTTACATATATTTCTTCACTTTATTGGGGATATATCCTAAAATTCTTCACTTTATAAACATATTATATTTTACAGATATATCCTAAAATTCTTCGCTTTATCGGAGATATATCACAAATATCGTAGACCAGCGAGCGACTTTTTAACCACCTAGAGTATTTTTTTGTTTTTATAAACCTATTATAACTTGTGGTGTATAGGTTGAAGACAAAATTGTTAAAAAAAAAAAAAAGCGAAGAAACAGAAAAAAAAAAGAGAGGAAAAAACAGAATTTTTTTTTTGTTTATTATTATTTATAATTTGGAGCTCAAAATTACCATTTTACCCCCTAAGTGGGGCCCACATAACAGATTTAACGGCCAATTTGGACGGAGGTCCAAAAATTTGACACGGCTGATGAATTTGGAGAGTACAAGGGTGTTACTCATTAAATTGAAACTAGAGGGACTAACATGATGACGACCCCCAACCTCAGGGGGGTAAACTGAAATTAGTCCATCTATTAATAACAAATAATAATCATAATATTATTGTAATAATAGATTAAATAACAGGGATTATAGTACTTATCGCTTGGATTTATAGACTTTTGAAGAACACATTACTTGAAAAGAGTTTAAGGTTGAGGCGTGTAAATACTGCCCTTAAGAGTAGATTTCGCCCCTCGGAGACAATATCTCAGTGTAGCAGGTTTGTGACGCCCTACCCTCCAGGATACGGTGTACACTCACAGAATCGGATCGAACAGCTCGAAACTTTCTTTTGGTGGAATAGAAAAATTAAAGGAAATACATGATTATCACAATCAAAGAGAGTTAATGACTATTAATTACTATCTGCAAATAATGGTTCAAAGGAGGTTTCAGAATTAGCAGGTATTTTGAAATATTCTAATTAAATTCCAACATGTTTCACGCTCTACTATTCTCATTGCAGTCCTGATCACCTGGTCAGCAACTGACCAGGGATCATTTGCTCAATCACCGTCCGATTTCAATCGGACGGTTCACAACTCTCTTCTCCTCTCTCATCACTTAGCTGTGAACCGTCCGATTTCAATCGGACGATGATTGAGCAAAAATTCCATGGTCAGCAGCTGACCATTGGAACGGGATCGATTCTCATTGACCCTAGAATTTTCAAGCGGATGACTGCCTTGTCAATGATGGACAACCCTTGAAATTTGGCTCTACTATCTCATTTACATACCAAACGACATTCCAATATCCTCTTTCTATTGGGATTTAACTCCAATAAGCGTCGGCGGGATTCGAACCCGGGTGTGGGGGTTCCACACCTGGAGGCTCTTACCAACTCGACCACCTGTGGTGGTTGTTTAAAAATAGTTAACAAAGCGTATCGTACATCACGTTATATTATGGCTAGATATTTATCAGTCTTGCATTCAAAAATGAAAATATATATATATATATATATATATATAAAAGGTGTATATCTGTACACTAGTGGAGTTTATGGACACTCAAGAGTTTAAATTTTTGCGAAATTAGCGAAATCTTGACAAAAATTTTCTTTTAATTTGACATTATGAATATTTGAATGTTGTTTTCTCTACTATATTTGCCTCAACGTACTCCCTAAGTCAAGATCAGAGAACCATAGAGAAATAGAATGTATCTTGTCTGCTTTGTAGAATGATACGAGTAGCATGTTATACTAAAGCTTTTGATTTGGCTAACTTTTGTAGTTTAGGGATGATCAATGAACTAGATTCGCATAGTAAGAATAAAGGTTTTTTTTTTTTTTTTTTGATTTGCACATGTACCCACTCAAGATTCTTCCTAAAAAAAATCATAAGACTCTTTCTCCAAAAAAACAAAACAGAATAAATGTGGACGAGATCTGTATTTTTCGCCATAATTATTATTGAAGTTTTGGAAGGGATCTGGATTTAATGTGTGTACTTCCTTTTATTCTTCTAAAGCTACATTTTTTCAAATTTTGGAAAATTACTTTCGTAATGATTTAGCCCCAACTTTGGGTTTGGACCCGGCCCAGCCACTATCAGGCTTCGGGGTCATCAACCATGCTGAAACCCATTTTGCCTTCTCCAGCTTTAGAAGTTTTACTGTTGCCGAGGTTTCTTCCCTAAAATTTTTTCAATATGCTTTGAGCTAAAGCTCCAATTCCTACTGAGAATTTTTGAAATTGCGTATTCATGGGGTAGAAAATATATTTGTTTGATGAGTGAGACCAACAATTGCGATCGGAATTCAGCTGGTTAGACTAACGAAATAAAAAATTATGAAATGGTTCCAAAACTCCTTACTGATCTTTTTTTTTTTTTTTTTTTCCACATATTTTCATTTTCATTTAGTTTTAACTCATAAAAGTGAATTAAACTGTGCACTAGTTGGCTTGAAAATATACCACATTGCTGAATGGACCTACGAAGGTGAGCGATATTTGGTTGAACTTACCAAAATTTAACAGAAAACTACGAGTACAACACCGTTGCGGATGAATGTTGGCAAAACTGTTTCTTAATTTTTTTTTTTCATATATTTTCAATTGATTTCAATTCCTGTTTCTGAAAATAATCAAATATGGTGGCAGATGTAATGGCTGAAAGAAGCATTGAAAATAAATTTTATTTTTGCTTTGGTTTTGTTGTTTTGTTTGCTTGGCACCAAAATTTGGGAAGTAAGCTGGTGTCAGTTTTGCACTTATGGGAAAGCTTCATGATTGCTTGGAGTGTTTGTATGCAATAAGATAAACCAACAGTAGTGTTCATCCACAAAACAAAGAGACAGGTCTCCAATTTCCATCAAATAGGATGAGAAATAATGGACAATCTGTGAATCAAGCCATTCTTCACCTTGAAATCCGACTTTCACAGACACCAGCTCCAACCAGTGGAGTAGTACTAGTGACCACTAATTTTCCTCCAGATAGAAGCATTACAACCACAAAAGAAAATTTAGCTCTGTTTTATTTCACAGTAAGACAACCCACGACATCTTATACATATAAGTTTTCATTCCTTCATCAGCTATCATTGTTCTTGTATAGGTTAGCAAGCTATAAATAAGTTCAACATATACACCAAGCGGCCTTCACTCTGCCATTTTACCATTCCAAGCCGTAAGAGGTGGGATACTTTGTTCATACCTGAAAAAGTTTCCTGGATCAACAGCAGTCTTCACTTGTACCAACCTCTCAAAGTTTCCCTTGAAGTACTTGGTCCCCCAAACACTAGCTTCTGAGTAGCTCACATTGCCATTTCCATTAGTCCCCAAATCAACATCTCTGTAATTTAGATATGAACACCTTGGTGACTTTGACACATAAGGTGTCATATGCTCGTAAAGCCTTCTTATCAGATCAAGATGTTTATCTTCAGCCTCTACACCTTCCTCTTTCCAATTCACCGAGTACTGAATTTTGTACACATTTCCTGCTCTATGTGGGAATGGGGTGTCAAGCTCCGGAATTTCGCTCATTTTCCCACCATAAGGATTGAATGTTAGTACTGGCTTTTTCAGCTCCATCATCTTGTTCCACAGTCCTTCAAGACCAGCCTTTGACATTGGTTCTTGGATGTAGTCAGATTTCTTCTTCAAGAACTTTTCTGACTGAGGTATTCTTTCAAGCAGTATATCTGCAGAAGTTCCAATTGGGTAATTAGACCAATACAGAACCGATTCAATCCAACCCATTTCGACATAGTCCTCATGCTTCAAACCCAATTGGGGAAACCTCTCACCCATCAAAGCTTCAAGCTTTTCTGCAATTCCTAAATACAAAGCAACAAATTTAGCTTTCACTGTCTGAGTTTTTCTATTGACTGGCATCACAACCACCCTAATGAAAAGATCATCATCTATTGTATCCCCTACATACTGCCATTGAAGAACAATGTCGGTGGCGCCTTGCTCCAAAGTCCTCTCAACTCTAAAAACTGTGACAACTTCTGGGACTTGAACCAATTTGATTTTCCAAGAAACAATGACACCAAAACTAGCTCCACCTCCACCTCTAATAGCCCAAAAGAGGTCTTCCCCCATTGACTCTCTATCCAAAACCCTTCCATTAACATCAACTATTTGAGCATCAAGAATGTTATCAACTGATAAGCCATGTTTCCTCATCATATTTCCATACCCACCTCCACTCAAGTGTCCTCCGACTCCCACTGTGGGACAAACCCCAGCTGGGTAGCCATGTATTTTGCTCTGCTCAGCTATTCTGTAATAAACTTCACCTAGTGTTGCTCCAGACTCGACCCAAGCACTTTCATCTTCTATGTTGACTGTTATGGATCGAAGATTGAACATGTCAATAATGATGAATGGAACATCTGAGATGTAAGAGAGGCCATCATAGTCATGGCCACCGCTGCGGATTCTGACTTGAAGGTTATGGATTTTGGAGCAGAGGATTGAGGCTTGGATGTGAGAAACATGGGTTGGAGTGACAATGAATGAGGGTTTTGGGGTTTTAGGGGTTGTGAATCTAAGGTTTCTTATGTAGGAATGTAAGATTGGTGTGTATGAAGGGTTGGTGGGGAAATAGGTGACTGATGAGATTGGTGGAGAGGGGGATTGGGAAAGATTGGAGAGGCATTGGAGGAAGGTGTCTTGGATTGGATCTGAAGCTGCCATGGAAGCATGGAGAAGAAGGAAGGAGACAATTGCTAAAGTTGCAGAAGTAGTTTGGGTTTTCATGACTATTTGGGAGCTGGGTTTTGCCACATTTATCATCATGTGCTTTAGCCTTTAGGACAAGCTAAGAAGCAAGTAGGAAATTTCTGCTTGCAAGTCTTTTTCTTAAGGGTTAAGGCTGGTGTTTTATAATTGAGGAGAGAGAAATTGGGGAGGAGGCCTTAAGCCCTCAACTCCAAGAGTCCCAACTCCCAAGTCCCAAGTTTTGAAGCAAATTACCAGTTTTTTTTTTTTTTTAAATCATTAGTGACATTTTACATTTTAGTCTACCATTATTTGCTATTCTAGTTTTGATGGAAAATTTCTTTTGATGCAAATGACCACTCAGACAATCCCATATATTAAGTTGAAGATATGAGATTTAAGAGAGATTGTAGAGAGAATTGGTGTATTTATCATTGATAATAGGAGCCCTATATATAGGGATTATAAAGTGTCGGTGAGCTGTGACATGTTGATAAGTTATAATTCCAACATTGTAAAGGTCATAGGTTCGATTCTCACTGACATATGTAAGAGTAAGGTGGGTTAATGTTTTTATTTTTTTATATATATTTTTTATTATAAGACATAGGGATTACAAAGTACATTATCTTGGAGTGCAATGATTCCTATTCTAACTTGAACTAGGAATCTAGAACATTCTCTCCTATTACAACAATAGAATGTAATCCAAGTATGACAAGGCATACTAAAAGTCAATATTCTTCAACAGAAGCAAGATTTTGGGATGAAGCATTTAAATTAGCAAGATATCAGATAAAGAGTATAAGTCTCTTGGAGATGCTTTTAGCCATCATCCAACTTGTTTAGCAAGCATAGTATCAATATTTTGACTACATATCTGCAATAAATCATTTTCTTTTTTAACAGAAAATAAATTAAAATTCAAGTTAGTTTAATTATGGTTCATCTTCTTTTGATATGGTGTGGTGGGATTCACCTCATTCATTCAAGTTAGTTTAATTATATTTTTTTATTATAAGACATAGGGATTCACCTCATTCATTTATCGTTTCGCACTATACAAATGATTGGTTGGTCGGGTCTTCCTCGATTTCATTTTCGTTAGCTCAACTTATTCATTACTACCTCCTAGAAAAGAAAATGCAGGGATAAAGTCCAAAACGAAAATAAATGCAACAAAAGAATTCTAAACTACTGCAATGACATTACCCCAACCCTAAGCAACTGTGTTCACAAGCTTGAGTCCTAGTGACTCATGGTGTACCTCTCCACAAATCAACCCAAGGTAAGCAAAGGGTTAAAGTAATGCAAAGCTACCTTTCCTAGTCTGCTTGGGAAAGCAGAACCTGCACCACCTCCACATCAGTAAAGGTGCTAACATCTGTGCCCATCGAATTGGTAGTCATCCACTTACATCCCTTTAAGCCCTCCACCTACTTAGGGGAATTCCAGCGACCATGAGGTCGACCCCTCTTCTTTTTACCCTTCTCCTCCGAGGTGACAGTTACCTCAAATAAACCCTCTAAGGATAGGTAAATCCCAGATCTTCAGGCTGGAGAGTAGCCGGAACCAGAGCCAATCCATTCTTGGCACGCTTACCATCATCCTCTTCCCAAAGACGGCGGACACCAGAAACCCTAATCGGCTCCATTGAACCATTAGGGACAGCTCTGATGGTGATACATTCTTTATGCATTAGATGAGGAATAGGGAGACAAGGGAGGAGGGGCGATGATAAGGTCTATGGAACATTAGCCCTAAAAACTAGGGCAGAGGCCGCCAGTCCGGCACACCCAATCCACCTGTTACGGCTATGTCTTCCACTTCGTGTTCATGAGGGCAACTAGCTCCACAATGGTTAATCATGGAGCAGTCCTGATAGCGACCCCGCAATCGCTCATATTGAATACTTAGGGTAAACATATCTATTGGAGAGAATCGGATCGGCCACTTCAAGTAAACCGGATCGTTCAGTGGAATAGTGACCCAGACCCATGCAATACCACGAAGGATCCCTGGGTTATCCACTTGCAAGACTAGGCCAATAGTTTTGTCGATCAACCTAGCAATTGGAGTGATCATCAGGCCCGGAGGCAATCCCAGGATCTCTTCCCAAATCCACATGAAGTCCAAAGGAATAGCAACAATATCGGAGAAGCCATCATAATCGTTGAGATGATCATTGCCCTCTGAAAACCCCATCGACTGCCTTTTTTTTACCCTTCCCAGATCACGTTCATTTGCAAATGTAAAGAGGAAACAGTCGCCGTGAGCCTGCACGTCCACCGGTACCAAGAGTCTCCACATGGATCGGATTGCACTTCTGAAAGAATCTAAAATCATAGCATGTGCACTATTCAATCTTCCAATAAGAAAAAATTGAGGAGCCAGAAACCCTTTGCCCGAACGATGGAGGTTCCTGAGATCCACCAGCTCTTCGCCGTCTTTGAGCGACAGTTTTGTCACTAGTTGAGCAGTCATTGAAGCCAAAGAGACAGCCATATGGAAAGCGCCACACAACGTTGATCTCGAAAACCCGAGAGG
Organism: Rosa rugosa; assembly: GCF_958449725.1. Classification (NCBI taxonomy): domain Eukaryota; kingdom Viridiplantae; phylum Streptophyta; class Magnoliopsida; order Rosales; family Rosaceae; genus Rosa; species Rosa rugosa. The sequence continues at coordinate 61,536,370 of NC_084821.1, read as the reverse complement.
GAGACGGTGAAAGAGAGTCACAGTATATGGATGTATACCTCATTATGCTTGTTTTTCGGATTGGGAAGTTTTGGTTTTTGATGCCCTTTTTTGTATTTTTTTTTCTTTTTTTTTTAAATTACCGGATTTAATTCGGGCAATGTAGGAAAAAAAAAAAAACCAAATTCATGTACCCTTTGTATGTCTTCTTAATGTGGAAAAAGAAAAACAATGATGTTTGAAAACTAATGCTTTAGAATTCATTGGCTTCAGCTCTAGCAATCTGAACTAAAACTCATGCTTGTTGAAAATGTATTCCGAAACTGCGCGCAAAGGGTAAAACGAGTACACTGTAAGAAGACATGAACCTTTTCATTGTTAAAACTCAATTGGATCATCAAAATTTGGAATCACAGTTAAAAAAAAAGAAGTGGATATATTCAACTATTAAATATGTCTGTAACATGACCGATATCATAGATATAATTATGAATTCAGAAATGAAACTTGTCGAAATTTGCCAGAAAAAGGTGTCCAAGAGTTTTTTTGTTTTTTGTTTTTGTATAAGATAAACAACTTGATACGCCCAGAATAGACGCTCAATTTAACCTTGCAATGATGTAGTCGTCAGTAGTAAAGGATAAGCAAGGATCGTTCGATGCCAGAGATTGAGGGTAACTATATTAATCACACAAAAGAAAACAAAACTAAACTAACAAATAAAAAAGAATAACAAAATCTGAACTAAACCAAAGAAAACGTCAAACAACAAAAAGAAAAGAGAGAAAGATGGAGGGACAGAGAGGGGGATTGCAGAGGCGTTGCAATCCTGAAACACACTAAACTGGGGGTTTTTGGGTTTTTAACGAAAATAAACAGAAAATAAAGTAAAGAAAAATGATTTTGAGTTTAAGATTGAAAGATATGGATGAAGATGTTAGGAACTCGGAAATCCACCACCAAAATATGCTTGAGACAAATTTATCATCCTAGTTTCAATTACTAAGTCGTGAAAAAGGTTTCAATCAAGAACAAACCATGAATGCATGCATAAGTTCTTATTACTTCCCTAGATTACTTAAGCAAGATGAACGCACCATTACTAAGCCTTTAGAATAAACAATCAAGGTATAGAACGCTATCCTATCAACAATTCATTCTAAGCATTAATCACATGTGGAAGTTTGATCGAAACAAGTATGCAAAACTAGTGTGGAACGCCTACCTAGCATGCAATCCTTTTTATTTGGTTTCACCTATTGTCCTATAGGTTTTGCTACCATTGAAACAAGCATTATTAACCGTTTAGGAGATTAAAATACCTATTTCTAGCCCCACTCACATGATCATAATATTTTATGTGCGCATTCATAAAACATAAACATGCAAGAGTTATCTGTAAACCAAAACCAAATAAACAATTTCACAACAAAGCAACCTCAAAACTAGGAATCAAAATATTATCAAAAACATATCTTAGGGGCTTCAAACCTCGCCCCTAACAAAAGTAGATTAGCCACACATTGTCTCAAAATTCACAACTAGAAACATATAAGTTTGAATTACAAGAAAATAAAAACCGTAAAGGGCAGAAGATGAGAGCCACGAATTCACTTTTAGGCAGCCTTGAACACAAGAACTCCCTTCAAGATAGTACACGGCAAGGCTTGATGAAGATGGATGAAGGTGTGCACAGTTTTTGCTCTTGGAGGACTTGGGAATTTCAAGACTTTGTGTGCTAGGGTTTATGGCAGAAGATGGCGCTGTAGGGTGGTAGTTTTCAACATGTTCTGCTGCTCTATATATATGTGGAGCACCCTCAAGTTTCCTTTTCCAATTCTGCTTTGAAAACCTCCCCTAGTTGCTTGAGGATTACTCTGATTGGTGCACAATTAAATGATTTCCAAGGCTTAATAATCTTCCCAAATTCTTGATGAATCATTCTAGGACTCTCCTTCATATTTTCAGCAGCAATATCCTTCCAAAAATTCCCAAGAAATCCGTCCATAGAAGATATCTGCCAAACTGTCCTGTTTTGACTAGGATTCAATTTCTGACTCTGAAGCTTCCTTCTTGGACAAGGAACGACTTCGTCTTGACAAGTTTCTGGATGGTTCTTGACTCCCACGTGTTCTATGACATCATATCTTCTATATTGATCAACAAACTTCTGGAAAAACTCCAATTAAATCTCCGCAAAAGATCTCCCAAAAAGCTTCGTGAAAAGCTGACAGTTTCTGCCTTATCGGGAATCTTACTTTGAATTTGATTTCCTGCTGCCTCGTTGATGCTTCTGACCAGTTCTTTGGCTCTAGTTAAAGTATAATATCATGTCTTCAAAGATTGCTGGCCCTTTCTGCAAAGTTGCAGCTGGAATGATGCAAGAATTGCTCCTCAAAACCGTTCCCAGAAAGCTGATTCTGAAACTGCAGTTTTCTCCTTTGCAGCAACTGTTTTGCACAATGATTTCCGTGGACTTCCCTTGTAATTTCTGGCTAAAAGGTTGATCAAAATTAGTCCTCTGCATCAGTACTTTATGTTTCATAGCCTCATAATCTTTTCTTGTTGAACCTTTATAGTATCTTGGGTCTCTTCAAGTTTATCTTCTAACTCTTTATTCTTCTCAGACATTTCATCTAGTGATGATCGAGAAGTGCTAGATGGTGGAGGCCTAGGGCCGAAACCACAACCCTTGATGTAGCCTGATTTTACTCCAAGAACCTTTGCACATATTTCATCATCATTCATAGTTCGATTCCCATCAGGAAGGGTTGTCTCAGTTCGCATCTTAACCATTTGATCCTGCAAATAAAAGAAAATACATGCAAGTGTGTATGCTTAGTTCCTAGTAAATCAAAATAATCTCTTGTAATCTATAGGTATATTCATCACCTTAATTCTTTTGGCATCCTCCTTCAATTCCTCAAATCTTTTGGCATGCTCATTCATTTCTTCAAATCTAACAAACTCATTTGCATGGGATATGAAATACTTCGACCAAGCATTGTGGTGATATGTCAAATGTAACTTCTTGCTAGCATTCTGTGAATCGATCTAAAAAGTATGACAAATCAAATTATTATTGTTAGATACTTCCCTTCAAAGTCTAAGAAAAAGATGTGAATAAAATGGTGTACAATCAAAAAGCGGAAAAGCTCATCAAGTTGCCATTAGGGAAAAAAAAAATTAATAAGAAAACACTAAATACCTGTAACTCTTCACTAGAAAAACGAGTACATAGAAAATCCCATTCTGCTTGAGTCTTAACTTTTTCAGGCTTGTTTGCTTGTGCTTCATCTACTGTTGGGAATTTCTCAAAATGCTTCTTTAGATCATAACGGAATTTTAAAAATGTTGCCATACACATCTTGTTTACATAGTAGTCGACCCAAGGGAGGGACATATTAATGTCGAACTTGCTCTGCATACATTTTAGTAAACTCTGTTAAATAGAATACTAGTATAAATGTAAAAAAATTATTAACGAAAAACAAAAATGTAAAGTTTTTGAGAAATAAGAAATTATTGCTCACGGTTATTCTTTCAATCATCTTAGTCACATCAGTTGATCCAATGTCGTTCCACTTTTCTACATTCAGAGGTGCAAGGTTCCTAACTATTAAGCTGATATCATTCACAAATAGTTCTGCATATGGACCTGTGGGTCTTCCATTATGTTGTATCAAAGTGATGGGTATTCTACGATTGAGTTGGGAATGTAGCTTCTTAGAATGCAATTGTCTTGTCTTTCGCCGCTCTTCTCTTTCTAAACCTTTAACAGAAGTTTTGATCAGTGAATCACATAATAACTTGTTCTCTAATTCTAACAAAGATAATACAATGCGTACCTAAAGTAGGCCTTTGAATATTCGCTGACATTACAATATCACTTAGCTCGTCAGTTGTAGCAATAGTCAACCGCTTCTTAAAAGTTTGAAGACACATTATAGCAACTGTTGTTATAACTGCTAAATATATAGGGTAAAGCTATGGTATGTTAACATTTCTCATACATCAATTATTTTTACCACTTTAAGGACTCATGTTACCACTTTGAGGACTAATATTACTATTTTGAGGACTCATATGGTAAACTAAGAAAATTTACCACTTTAAGGACTCATGTTACCACTTTGAAGACTAATATTACTATTTTGAGGACTCTTGTGGTAACTAAGAAAATTTACCACTTTAAGGACTCATGTTACAACTTTGAGGACTAATATTACTATTTTGAGGACTCAAATTACCACTTTTAAGGCAATTGTATGCATGTCATACGTTAACATTTTGTAGAATTTTCCAAATATATAAGTACGTTATAACAAAATATTTGGTTGGTTATTAATTGTAATTCTTTTCAGAGAAACCTAAAAATTTAATCACTGAACCAAGCTGTCCAAGCATATATAGGGCTAGCAGAGAAATCTATAAATTAAAACACACAAAAAGAAATCATTCCTTTTCATAGCAAAGTATTATGAATGTGTAGTGCTATTATATAGGGCTAGGATACCAAGTCTATAACTGTGAAGCCCAAAGCATTTTGTTCAAACTACAAGAGAAACGACAATACTATAAGTCAATTTAACAAAACACACGATCACAGATGATTATGAACTTGAACTTTTAGTTGACAAGTCAGCTAGCTAGATAGCTAGTATTGCATTAATCACAAGTAGAGATAATAACCACAAGTAAAGAAATATTAATTGAACAATCAGAGAAAGAAAAAAAAACTAAGTCAAATCTCACATAGCAAGACTTTAACAGGCCCAGCCGTCTGCAATTACTAGTCCCATCCCCACAAGAGAGGAACAAGCTAATGCAAAATTTACAAAAGAAGACTACAAAAGTAAAACAGAAAATCGCAGCAAAGGAAGATGACCATAAAAAAAAAAAGGCAATATGAAGCCGCAAAGCAAAAAACCAAAAAAGATGAATCCTCAATCTTCTAACTACGACAAGAACTTTTTATATAAGAGGAATTAAGCTATAAGATAAACAATGGACTCCTAAATCGATTAACCAAAAGGACAACTTCAATTTAAATTAGGGAAAAGAAAAACTAGAAACAAATAAATTGAGATACAACTTATACATGGATTTAGTTGACTAGCTCGTACGCAAGTTTTTTTTCCTTTGTTTATGGCATTAACTTTCTGCCTTGCTCGATTGCTTGCTATCTAAGAGGAAGACCATCAAACCACTCTAATATTTCATCAAATATACACTGAATAGCTGCAAATTAAGGCAAAGCCATTGAACAGTAACGACGACCAAGACAATCGAGGTATACAAATTTAAAGAAGAGTTTTAGAGAGAGGATGTTAGACGCTTACCCACAAAGAAGAGTTTCAGAGAGAACTGATAAGAGAGAAATCTAACTAGTAGGGTTTTGTCATCTTATTTTCTTTTATACATGGTTTTTTTTTTATCACGATCTTAATCATTTTTTTTAGTGCCGCCAAAGGAAAAAAAATCTACCCGCTCTTTTTTTCATATAGCCAATTTTTTCCCTTAAATACAGTTTTTTCCCACCAAAACTTGCAATGATGAAATAATTAGATCATCGCTAAATGTATAAAGGGTGAGGAAATCATTCGTCACTGGAATGAGACTTTTAGCGAGGAATGCTCACATTTGTCGCTATTAAATTTGGCGGGTCTTATACAATTTTGTGCCAAACTAATAACGACAAAATCGTTATTTTCTCGCTAATTTTTTTTTTATTTTTTACAAGAAAATGGTTTCTCGCAGAACAAGAACTCTTAACGAGGAAACTGTAGTTTTGTCGCCATTGAATTTGGCGGGTCTGACACAATTTTCCGCCAAACTAATAATGAGGAAAGTGTAATTTCCTCGCTAATGGCTTCTTTTAATGAGAAAATTATTCCTCGCAAAACACTGACTTTTAGCGAGGAAACCATAGTTTCATCGTCGTTGAATTTGGTGGGTTTTACATATTTTTCCGCAAACAAATAATGACGAAATCTTTATTTTCTCATTAATTGCTTCTTTTGACGAGGAAATAATTCATCGTAAAACATGGACTTTTAGCGAGGAAACTATAGTTTCATCGTCGTTGAATTTGGCGGGTTTTACATAATTTTCCGCCAAACAAATAATGACGAAATCTTTATTTTCTCGCTAATTGCTTCTTTTGACGAGGAAATAGTTCATCGTAAAACATGGACTTTTAGCGAAGAAACCATAATTTCGTTGTCGTTGAATTTGGCGGGTTTTACATAATTTTCCGCCAAACAAATAACGAAGAAAGTGTATTTCCCTCGCTAAATGCTTCTTTTGACGAGGAAATAGTTCCTCGCAAAACATGGACTGTTAGTGAGGAAATCATAGTTTTGTCGTCGTTGAATTTGGCGGGTTTTACATAATTTTCCGCCAAACTAATAACGACAAAATTGTTAATTTCTCGTTGAATGTCTTTTTTGCGATGAAAAAATTCCTCACTGAAGTCTCCTATTTCCTCGGTAATAACATGATGATTTAGGAGACCAATTTATGGTCACCTTTAGTGATGAACTGAAATATTCGTCGTAAAAAGTGGTATATAGTGAGGAAAATATGTTTATCGCAGAAAACCTAATGACATTTAGTGAGGAATCAACATATTCCTCGTAAAAAGTGATATTTACTGAGGAAAATAAATTCCTCGCAAAAAACTTGGTCGCTAAAAAGACTTTCTGTTGTAGTGATTGCTCCCTTTAAGCTTCTATTTCTCTTGAATCACTACACAAACAACCTAAAAAGAAAACAAAGTTAAAACTGACTTTTTAAAGGAAATAACTAAGAAAAGTGTAAAGGATTGCACATCATATTTGTCGCATTTATGCTCCTATCACAACTCAAATGCTACAAGTAGTTTTTCGTGAGTCAAACTCACAACTTCCCACTTACGAAGAGGAGATTATGCCACCAGACCATTATCCATACCCAAAACTAATATAATACTTGATCATTTTGGAATTACAAGAGGCATATAATAATTTATAGTTAATTACCCATACAACTGATTTTGCAATTGGATCTCCCAAAAGTGGTTTGAAAAGAAGGTAATAAACTGTAGTACTGTACAAAACCTATCTTTTTTTTGTTCCTCAATTAACCTTTCAAAATTCACTTGCTTCATATTCTTTTCGACTTTTCAGAACCAGCTGTAATGGTACACAGAATACATAGAAACATTAGTGTAAATTCGAACATATGTAGCTTGAAATAATTGCTGAGGAAGGTGATCGTTTGCTTTTAGCACATGCACCTTCCTCAGCAGTTTTTTGAAGAACTCTGTTGCCAAGGGCACTCTTTTGATATGTGCCCCTATAATTTCCCATGGATGAATAAGGACTATGTTGGATGAGCTTAATTGTCTTTAAAAATGTTAATTTGTTTAGATAATGACTTTTTTATCAGTCCCACGTAAGTAAACTATTATGTGACTATGTTGGATGAGCTTAATTGTCTTTAAAAATGTTAATTTGTTTAGGTTATCAGTCATACGTGAGTAAACTATTATGTATGATTCCGCTAATCAATAAAAGAATTGTCAGAATCTTCAAAAAAAAAAAGCTTGAAATAATTGCTGGCTTTTGCTTTCAACGGCAATCCAGTGGTGGAAATAATATTTCAATTCATTAACAAATCGACGGAGAACATCAGATAGGTCTCTGAAAGTTGGTTCCTACCATTTCATTTGCAGAAGAAATAGATACAGCAATATTACCTATAGAAATACTTAATTAATTACATTACTAGTTTTTTCCATTTTTCAATTCGTTATGGTCCTCAGCTTCGAAATTAACAATATCTGAAGACTTTCTTCAATGTTTTTTCTTCCCACCTTCACCAGTATTCTATCTCAAGTAACTAAATAATTCTCAACAGAAAAACTTCAACTTATTCCCCAATCATTCTTACAAACTTCCATACAAATTCTTTAAGGCAATTGTCATTCCTTCACTTGAATCGCGCGTCCAAGCAAGTGAGCAACTGTAGTTTTTTTTTTTTTTGAAACGGGGTTTGGAATCCAGCCTAACTGGGAGGCTCAGCCCCACGCCCGGAATTATTATTAATAATATATGGATAATTGTACAGCGAGGGGGACATATTACCTAAACCTTGAGTACTAGTACAAGCATCCTCATAGAGAACATCCTGGATAATCACATGTGTCTCATCTAACCAATAATCATCTAAGTAATCAACACTAGCAAGATGGGCCAATCTATGTGCCACATCATTTGCTTCACGATAAATAGAGCAGAGTGATGAAGAAGGAATTGAACGCAAATAAGCTTTACAATCCTCTACAATACATCCTACCTCAGATAAATCTTCTGTGTCACTATCAAGTGCATCAATCACCATAGTACAGTCCGTTTCAATGTCCACGTTATCCATATCTTGGTGAATGAGAAGTAAGAGTCCTGCTCTCATAGCTTCAAATTCCATCTGAATAGCAGATCAAACATGGGAAAAGGAACGAGCAATGGCAGCTACGCACACACCGTTCTCATCTCTAGTGAGCAACTGTAATTTGCTGCAAAAAAAATGGTATAGTGAAAAGCCAAAGTGGAAGCCATGACTACGAGGGACTATTTAATGTTCCTAATCCTCCTTTTGTCATCATCAATCTTTTTTTTTTTTTGGTCAATGAAAACATTCATTAAAAAACCAAAGGGAAGAACCCAATGGAAAGAGCCCAAATAAGGCCCAATTACAAGTAAACTTAATAAGGAAAATTACTACTCAACCCAAATCCACATAGATAGGGTAAAAGAGAGTAACCCTAAAAATTAAGAAAAACATCATCTCCTACAATGCAACAGCCGCCACCCGAGCCATCCGTGCCGTCGACGCCGCCGTCGCCGCTGCTCGGAGCCAAAAGGTAGGGAAAAGTGCCATACCGAGGAGATAAAATCTGAATAACCGCAGCCAAAACAATCCCAAAATACAAATCCAATCGAAACCAAGGTAATGAGATGATAAATTGGATCCAAACCCAGACACAAACGCTCTCTTCTCCACCAGAAAAACTCAAACCGGGAAGGAACCGAAGCCACCAAAATGGGACAAAAGCCAATAGCAAAGAAAAAATCCAATGGTGAATGGGGGGTGAAACACCCATGCGTGAGCACCCATACTTCTCTAGGTAAGTGTTTCTCACTTTTAAGAGGTAGCTATGAGAATCTTCAAGGAACAAGTCTTTGGTAGTTGGAGGGGAGTTTATGTGAGGAAATGGGTGAGGGGAATCATGGAGGTTTGTGGATTTGAAAATTTTCTGGGATGTTTGACAGAGAAAGAAGGAACAAAGTCCCCTAATACTGAACATAAGTCAGGAAACCACCACAAAGAGGGTGTAAAGTCACCACAGAGGTGTGAGAGAAACAAGAGAGATGAAGTGAGTGCAAGACAGAGCAAGGAGAGTCCCCCCCCCCCCCCCCCAACTCTCAAGCCACCGATCGAGATCCGGAGGATCACAATCTGGGAAGAGAGAAGGGGGAGAGAGCTGTGGTTCTAGATCTGTTTTCTCTCTCTAAACTTAGAGAGAGAGGCTCTCATTCCAATCTATCCAGTTGCTCATACTTTGGTTACGAATTTGTCATCATCAATCTTAGATAGGACAGCCGTACCATGAGGCGGTAGGCTGTCCAATTAAAACCTTACAGAGTGTTTTGGGTATATTGTTTTATTAAAATGTGTTTAATTTCGGAATATATAAAGTTTTTTCTTAATCTTGATTAGGCTACCTCACCGCTACGTGGTAGGACGATCCTTACCTAAGAATTTCTCTCAGACATTAACAATGAGAATGTATTATTTTCATTAATGATAGAGTAAATAATGTATTGCATGTTTTCATGATCAACTCATATATGATATATAATGTAGATATGCGGCTATTATAGCACTCTATACAAGACCATGACTTTTGTATATTTACCGATTCTCACATGTTTGATGTTTTTCACATGTCTGTATACACTACTTCCTCGCAAGATTTTCTATCGATATTATTGACAGTTTTGGATAGAAAAACGATTAATTTAAAGTGTATTTACTTGGAAAGTTCTCAAAGTCAATGCTTCAAATTAATTACCATTGTCCACTATTATTTCTCTGCCTACTCAATCGTCTTTGTTAGTGACATAACTTCTGCACCATACATATGGAGTCAAAAATTCAGAATCACGTGCCTCTCGATATTATTGACATAGTGACATGCAGTCTTTGATAGAGAAATGATTCATTTCCAAGTGTTTTACTTTGAAGGTTTCTTAGCAGCCAATGCTTCAAATTAATAACCATTAATCCCCATTATTATTTAGGAAAATGTCAATTTATTCAAATTTGAGCTACACTAACTTTATTTACCCAAACATCTTATGAGATTGCCCACTTACCCAATAGTTTATATATATTTCGCCATAATACCCAATTAAGTATTTTTTGTTGCGTTTTATTTATTTTTAGAACAATTTTGCCCTCTCCTTCTTTGTTAATAAAGAGAGAAGTTATCGGAGACCTCGCCGGACTCCGGTGACAGGTGGCCAGCCGCGGACTCTTGTGACTGGAATCCAGTAACCGGTGACAGGAATCGGCAACTAGTGATCGGATTCCGGCATCTGATTTTACTGCCCTCTAATAATACCCAATAATCATATTATTGCCTCCCAATCAATATATTATTACCCCCTAATAATTATATTATGGCAAACTTATTACCCATACTTGTATAGCAAAACTAATATAGTTGTATAGAATATTAACAGTTTAGGTTTAATACTACTACTAGAAAAACCCCCAATCACACAAGGATGAGAATCTGTGTGAAATCATAGTATTCCATACGGAAATCCGTGTGAATACATCAATACACACGGTACAACGACGGATTAAAAATCCGTACGTATTACTGGCGTTGCTAATATTACTTACATACGGATTTTTGTTGTCCGTGTGAATGCATTTAGTGGGTCCCACTTAAATCACAACTATTGCTCCTACGTCCAATCACCCAAAAAATCTGTGTGAACATATTTATACAGTTTTTTTTTTATCGAATGATTTAAATATGTACATATTTTATTTAATATTTTTTTCTTCTTTGCTTCACAATAGAAACTCATTGAACTCAATTGATACACATACGAACTCGATTGATATACACATAAGAGCAAGTTCACCTGTTGGGTCACCAGGTCACCCACTATTCACTGCTTTTTAGTGTTAATTTCACCATCTGGGTCACGAGCATAGTGTATTTCGTGCCCTGGGTCACGGGAACAGTGTATTTCGTGACCTAGAGAATGAAATATACACTAAAAAGCAGTGAATAGTAGGTGACCCGATGACCCAACGGGTGAACTTGTTCTAAGAATGATGCTTCTACAAAATCGATGAGTCAAAACATCTTGCAATTTTACTAAAAGTTGCACCTATGTTAATTACGAACACCCTCCCCATCCTCTTCTTCATCATCACCATCAGAATCACCATTATCATCTCTAGTTGCTTGACTTGCCTCTGCGTGTTCCTCTAGTGAAGCAGAGAGGGCCAAATCCCCAACCTTATCTACCTTGTGTTCTTTCTCAATTGTAGTCTTCATTAATTTACCCAGACTCATCTGTTGCAAGACAAATTTGAGACTATGATATGCACACTGCCATCAATTTGAATCACCACAAGGGTCACGGCCACTTGATTTCCAACCACTTGGTTTTGACTTACAGGTTAAGCTGTTATACATCACCATTAAGGGCAGTAACTGCAAGATAAAGAAAAACATTAGCATATCAATATGTAGTATATATACTTACCTGAATTATTTCATGGAGGGAAGTACAAAAATCAATGATATAGATGATACAGTAATAGAGACAGATAACAAGCATTCAAGTGAACAATGTGCAATGAAAATGCTTTAAACCATTTCAATTCAAGCCTCTTTGTCTTGCATTTTTTATAGCCTCCTGGAGCTCCTTTTGCTCGGCTTCAACCTCCGCCAACCTCAGTTTCTTTAGGGGCTTGTACTTGCCATTAGGCCTAGGCACGGTCCCAGCCCGGCATGGGTTTTACAGGAACCGGGACCGAGCCCGAAATTTTCGGGTCGGGCTCAAAACATGTTTTCCATTTTCAGGGACCGGGAAAGCCCGGACCGTTAATAAACCGGCCGGTCCTTCGGGCTTTCCGGGCTTTTCGGTAGCCAGAGAGAGGAAGCAAGGACTAGAAGCTCCAAATCGAAGAAGAGGCCGATTAAGGTGGTTCATATATCAAACATTCAAACCCGATGAGCGCCTCCGAATTTAGAACCTTGGTTTAGCAACTCACCGGCCAAGATGCCGACTTCAGCACACCTCACCAACTTTCGGCTGCTTTTGAAATCATCCACCTAGAACTATACAAAAACTTCATTCTTTCACTAATCCAATCCAGAAGCCATTGAATCTATGAGAAATAGTTTCAATTAATCATATGATTATGAGGCCATGAGTTGCAGAAGAGGGAAAGGAAGAAGCAGAAGAAAGAGAAGTCGCCTCACCGCCATCAGTCGTGGCTCCTCCACCAGTAGCCGATCCGCCATTAGTCGCCGCACCGCCCTTAGTCGCCCCACTGCCCTCAGTGGATGGATTCGCCGGCACGATCTCATTCCCAGAAGTGGTCATTTCGAACAAGCAATGGATTTAACAGGCTGATGAAAGTTATACACGAACTGATTGAAGCTTGATTGGGCGTAATAGGCTGGGATTGGAAATCTGAAATTTGGGGTTTTAGGGTTCGAAGAACAGAGAGGCAGAGAGCTGAGGTCGTGCTAAACGAGTGGCGGATAAGGGTTTTCCAAAACAAGTCGCCTAGGTAAGTAGGATCAGATAAAAAAAAAAGTCTAGGTAAGTAGGGTTCGGTGATCACCTGTGGTCAATTTCACACTATACTTAAATAACTAGCCTATCACAGAGGGACATATGACACTATGGGTTATGCGGGCTGTTATTCGGGCTTTTACGCTGCTGAGATATCAGGCCCGGGACCGGCCCGTTTTATTCATAAACGGTCCGGGCCTTAAATTTTCATGTTTTTTTTTTCAAAGCCCGGCCCGAACCCGGCGGTCCGGGCCAATCCGGGCCGGGTTTTCGGGTTTCCGGTTCAAAACGCCCAGCCCTACTTGCCATAATGGCGCTTCCACTCGATCTGTTCCTTGCGCTTCCAATCGATATTCCGAATCACTTTTCAACAAAAAAGACATTTTCTTTGACACAAATTGAAGCAGATAACAAAACCCCGCAGAGCAAAAGACATAAATCTGCAAAGGAATCCAAGAAAACTAAAATCAATACCCACTCATATCTAAACCCTAGAAATCAATACAGGAAATCAAAAGGGATGGAGAACTAACCTCAGCAATCAATGGCTTGGGCATCTGAGAAATGAAACGATTGACTGCAAAACGAGGGTTTCCCCTGAAGGGTTCGGTGATTATGTTGAAGGAGGTTTGTTGCCGACGAACTAGTTTATAAACCTAATAACCTAGCTGTTCCTGTGAGAAAGAGAGAAGTTAGAAGATGATAAAGAGATCTGAGATAGAGATCTCAGATCTGTGAGACAGAGAGAGAGTATGCCAATGTGATAATGAAGAATACATAAAATTTGCATAAAGTAATTGAAAAAAATTCACACGGATTATTGTGTGCAACAAAAAATTCACACGGATATCTATGTAAAATTAAATATTTCTGGGGAACAATATGCCAAATATAAATATGTTTATTAATTTATATTTAGTTAATTTATTTTCGTTTTATTTTGAAATAGAAGTCACACGGATTTTTGTCCGTGTGAACTCTAATTCATACAAAAAATCAGTTAACTTATTTTTCTTTTATTTTGAAATACAATTTACACGGATTTTTGTCCGTGTGAACTCTAATTCATACGGAAATCCGTGTGTATTTTTGCGGCCCCACTTTTAAGAATATATTTCACACGGATGACTGTGTGAATATAATTTTCACACGAACATCTGTGTGTATCACAGTGTTTTTCACATAGACTTCTCTCCGTGTGAATATTCATGTGAATGTAATCTGTGTGCATTGGGGGGTTTTTCTAGTAGTGTACTCATTTTAATCTATTGAGGACCAGTAATTGATCCAAAAAAGAAATGTAAACAAAGTCCTAATCTCCCACACCACTCCCAAACCTGCAACCCGGGCAAGATGAAGAAGAAACAAAACTAGATCAGAGGAGCATTCTCTCTTGCAACCATGTCGAGCTAAAGACCCTCACCGACGCCATCCACCATCCAGGCCTCGACCTCCTCTCCACCAAGCCTTCCAGCTCCCACTTCCTCCTCGCCGCCGGCAATCGCCAGAGCCACATCACCCTCCTCGACCTCCGCCTAAAGTCCTCGGTCCTCTGGTTCAACTCCAACACCTACAACAACTTCCGCCTCGCCATCCAGGACCTCTGCTCAGTCCAGGCCCAACTCGACCCAACATCGGAATCTATGTCGGAGTTTATTGCCCAGCTGTCAGTGTTGGAGTCGAAGTTTGTATTACACGTCAAAGTCGAAACCGGAATCGAAATTTGGGCTGCACGTCGGAGTCGAAGTCGAAGTCTGTGCTGCATGTCGGCGGATTGAGCCTCGATGCCGGACCGATTTGTGCCTCGACGACTGCGCCGGAGTCTCCGTCGGAGTCGAAACCGTGCTGTACGACAACGGATTAAGAGCCTTGATGCCAGACCGATTTGAGTATCGACGACGGAGCAATTCCGGTGGCCTCAGATTGGGCCTCGACGACTGCGCTGTGAGAGAGATAGAGAGAGAGAGAGAGAGAGAGAGAGATGAGTTTTAGTTTAATTGATAGGGTAAAACTGTCATTAAATGTTAAATTGGATAAATGAGAGTAAAAAACTCTTAGTGGAGTAAGTGTGAATATATTGGCCCAAATTTGGGCATTGGGTCAATATCCCTTATTATTTCTACCTGGGCAATTGGTTTTGGAGTTTTGGCTTATGCAAGTGACATACGTCATAGGCTGCTATTTAACTATCTACATCCGTCATGCGATGCATTGTTATATTTTATGTACAACTTTCTACCCATCTAATATATAACTAAAAACATTTGACCCACTTTTTAATCACATATTCACATCTCCACCATTCAGTGTTTAGATCTATATGAGTAGATCAGTAGATCATCTATGCAAATTTTCAGCCAAATTGATAATCATTAAGATATTCAAAACTGTGATTTACAATTATAAACATGAACGATTCATGTTAGACAGATTCAATTCGGTCCATTGATTTAAACTAGTCTGATACCTTAACGATCAACAATTTGGCTGAAAATTTGCAGATATGATCTATACATTAGGAGCAAAAAACTGAGTGGCTAAGATGACGAAATGCGATCGAAAAGTGAGTCCCACAAGGGATCCCTTTATATGTATATATACACACCTTCCTTGCTAAGGAGATTCTTAAATATTAATATCTAAGGATTTCCTTGATAGACTCACTTTTCGATCGCATATCCATATCTCGACCGTTCAATTTTTAGGTAAATATGAGTATATCATCTCTGCAAATTTTCAGTCAAATTGATTATCATTAAGGCATTCAAAATTGCGATTAACAATTATGAATACGAACGGTTCAGGTTGGATAGATTCGGTTCGTTCATTGATTTGATCTAGTTCGATACCTTAATGATTATCAATTTGGCTGAAAATTTGCAGAGATGATCTACTCATATATACCTAAAAACTGAATAATGGAGATGTGGATATGTTATCGAAAAGTGGGTCAATTAAGGAAATCCTTAGATAATAATAATATCTAAGGACCTCCTTAGCAGAGAATGACTGATATATATATATATATAGA